>NC_143013.1:59399436-59584436 GCF_055824585.1 Amblyomma mixtum | reverse complement strand
AGAAGAAGCTCTGTACCCCCATTCCATCATGAAATTTTCGCATGAAGTCAAAGCCAACACAGCTGATAACGTGAGAGCGGCGATCCCTCATCGCACAAGGGAAGATATAATGAATTACAAATTATCCTAAAGCGCATTCAGTGACATCTTGCACTCTGTGAAATGCTTATGGTTTCGGTTTCATGAAGTTTGTCTCAAAGTGACTAAGGATATGAGGGACGCTGTAGTGGAGGGTTCTGGATAATTTCGATCACCTGGTGTTCTTTAACGTTCACTGACATCACACGGTACACGGACATCTAGCATATCTCCTCCATCGAGATGCGGCTTCTGCGGGCCGGGATCGAACTCGTTTCTTCCGGGCCAGCAGCCGAGCGCCATATCCACTGAGTAACAACAGCGGCATTTCTTACGAAGTACCCCAACGTACATAATAAAAATGTACTGAAAACATTTTTTCCACAACTTATATGCTCAGATACGGTACTCGATGGAATGACAAAGAAATTAACGAAGGCACCGGCAATGTGATTCCTTGAGTTAGTCGAGCGCACACGAAGCACATGAGCTTACGCCCAAGTGATGATAAACCTAGATTGATTCTGATAACCCAATGAACGATGGTCGTTGAGGGTAAGGGACTGCATACGAAGATAAGGCAAGCAAGAATTGAGCGGGCGGATGATATTAACAAGTTTGTTGAATAAGGTGGCACAGATGCCACAGGATGGGATTAGTTGAAGAGACCTGTCCTGCAGGGGGCGTAGTCAGAAGATGATGACCCCAACGAAACTCGAGGCTTGCTGAGGGATGAATTCTGACCTGATACAATTAGATCACTCATCTGAGGGCGTCGCCAGAGCTCGAGGGGTTTCCGAGCTTCGCCGAACTAGAAGCAACCTTCATAGCACCCCTGCCCTCGAGTATCCTCGGGAATTCTCTTAAACAGTGCAAATCTATCTCTCTTCGCCGTGAGGACGACGCGAGCGTCTACGCTATACACTCCTGTAGATGTCACTAAGCGTTGTAGCTTACATCCTTTGTAGGCCAGACAGCTGGGGTGCATGAACTTTCTAAGACACTTGTCATGACTAGGCTAGCGCTCAGGACGCTTGCGACAAAGACGCCGCATAATCGCTATATTAAGCAGAACGGGAGATTAAGCATTGCTTCCAGTGGCAGGTGCTCCGCTATGCTATGTGCAGGACGATAGAAGAAGAAAGAAGTAACCCCGAAGGAGAAGAAAGAAAGAAAGAAGGAAAGAAAGAAAGAAAGAAAGGAAGGAAGGAAGAAAGAAAGAAAGAAAGAAAAAGTGAGCGCATCATAAAGAGGAAGGATTGCGACTTGCTCCGCACCGGAATACTTTCTTCGAGACCGTCATAATCGCGAGGAAATGAGAAGCCACGGACCGCCGCGACCACAACCACTGCTCCGGGCGCCCGGGGCCACTTCCGGCGTGGTTCATCCGGCACCTTTTATTTCCTGCCGCATCGCCCTACCAGCCTCGTTCACTTTCTGCTTTTTCTTTTTTCCCTCCTCAAGAGAGTTCCTGCCCCCTTGTTTTCGTGTTGCTCCGCATCTCATTTTGTTAAGCTTTTTCCGTGCTTTCCAACTGCCCTCTCTCACTCGGGACTCCGCCTTATTCCGGATATTGTGTGCGTGCCAGAGCGTCAAGCGCGCCGGTGGGACTTTTACTACTTCGCGAGCTTATTCGACTTTGCCTGAACCGAGTGCTTCGAGGTAGGTGGGAATTGATGAGATCGAAACGAAAGTGAAGGACAAATACGGAGTTTCCAGCTTAAACATTTCTTCATGATTCCGCGAACTTACGCCGAATTACGCGTAAAAAAGATACGTGTTGGTTATGGAAATGAGTGTGATGTATTTAAAGGCAGCAAAGAAGCAGCCATTGTAATGGAGCCGCCTCCTAAAGCTAACTTTGCTCCAAACAGGCTGAGACGAGTGGAAGCTGGGTTGTATTCATGCTGCATCATTGACACACAGGAGTGGCGTCAAGATTTTTTGAGAAGGATTTTATCGTGGTTTTTATTTTTTAGGTTACTGCCAATCCTAAACTTCACTGTGGGGGAAAATTTCTATTGCGTAAAGTTGGATTGCTTGTTATTATAGTGCATGCCAATAGCGCAAAAATTCTTTTTATTAAGAATCCTGCGTCCGTACTCTGTTATTTCTTTCATACGCCTAGACGAGAAATGCAAAATGCAACAGCAGAGCACAAGACAGGCGCCGTGATGTCAGAACAGTCCCAAATGTTATCATTACGCCAGCATCTTGAAATTCATCCATACTAAGCAGCTAGGCAGAGGAAACTTGATACAAAGCGTAGCAGCATCACCACCATCGACGTTGTCGATATCGTCATCATCAAGCAGGGTTATGACTACTGAGAATAATTAGATTATCCGAGCGACCTCCAATTTCACGTCCCTTCGCGGCCCGTGGCCCCTTGTCCAAGCGAAACTTATGTTCTGGCCCCCTTGTCCAAGCGAACCTCATGTTCTTTACATTATAAAAGTATTGCAGCTTGACTCCTTTTCATACTCAGCGTATGAAAGAATTTCTACGCAGACATTCTTCACTTGATGGTAATTATTCTTGCATGGCACTTCGACACGCCTCGTCTGCTGCAAATATAAATTGTAATAAATAGTCGTAACGTTTCTACATAGTGTTACGGTGACTTTGGAGAGGACAACTTCTTTAACAGGACGTGGAGAGCGATGAAAATGATTGCGCGACATTTATTACTCATGGGAGCCCTTTTATGTGTGGGTGAACAAAGTACCGCGTCCAGCACGGCACCTGCAGTGTTCTCTTGTGCATTAGCTTGGAGTCTGTGACAGCGAAATTAAAGTCCGAACTGCAATTTAAAATGACCTCGAACATGTTTTTTTGTCTCTTTTTCCCAGTGCGGTTAACTTTTTCTCCAGACGACAGCCAGTTTACAAGTGCATTAAAACGAACTTTCAAAACGAAACCTGCGAACAATAGCAGCAAAATGGTAGAAATGTATATAAGCTGCAGACGACCACGGTCTCGACTAATGGTATCATTTGCCGCCGCGGTGGCTCAGCGGTTATGGTGCTCGGCTGCTGATCCAAAAGACGCGGGTTCGATCCCGGCCGCGGCGGCTAGAATTTCTTTGGAGGAGAAATTCTAGAAGCCCGTGTACTGTGCGATGTCAGTGCACGTTAAAGAAGCCCAGGTGGTCGAAATTTCCGGAGCCCTCCACTACGGCGTCTCTCATAGCCTTAGTCGCTTTGGGACGTTAAACCCCATAAACCAAACCAAACCTAATGGTATCATTTGCGACACGGTCTCTCGGCAGCATCAGCTGCTTGTTCTACGCTATTACCTCTGGAGGCAGGGGAAAAAAAATTACTCTGGGAGTGATTGCCCAAGATCCTGCACTGGTGAGCAGGTAACCGAGATAAACGCGATAGAAAATAACCACTTCGGGCCTGGCTCGTGATGAAGCAATGTGGACCGCTGCTCAAGAGAATGACGTTGTTCGCTCGTAACGAAGAACATTACAAGGAGTCGCGTAATCCCGAATGCAGAGGAGGAGCCATTAAAGACGACTGTCATTTCCGCACGGCCATTATCGACCCGCGATGTGACACAATGCCCATCGCGTGCCTGCAGAGGACGACGGGCAGCGGCTAAAGACGACAAGAGCGAGGTGAATGGCTGTAAGAGAGGAAAGGTATTTTCCCTTTCCGAAAAGAGGATGGAGAGGCACCGAGGACAGCGGTCATAAAAGCCCTCGTCCCAGACAGCAGCCCGAACCAGACGTCGTAGTCGGGGCGGACCGGACAGGGACTTAATATGGAATTACGTCGCGAAGAGGAAAAAATAAATAAATGAATAGCAGAGAGACTGATAGAGTGCCCGGGTGTTCACACAAAGGGAGTAGGAAGGACTAGAACGTTCTGCGGTGGCACCATGACTAACTAGATCCGTTCGGGGGAAAAGAATACGTCTGGTCGTGCAGGAAATGAAGTCGCAGCCAACCTATAGCACGTGTCCAGCCCGTGCTTCCTCTGGCGCAGACGCGAGAATGTTATGTGCTTAGGTCCTGCGGCAACAGCTGTATTCAGTGAGAATCTGCGTTTCCATTACTCCCTCGGTTTGTTTCTGTTATTTCGTACTTTCGGCTCAGCACTCTGATATCAGAAGCTACGCCGTGTTCTTCTGGGGACTTCCGCTTTCCTGTCCATTTCCTGCGGAACAATTTTCCTACCTTCGGTTAGAAACGTTCCCGTATTGCGGAAATAAAAGTTTGCCCTGAGATTAGCCAGTAGTCGGTCCGCAGACCTACCTGCCGGTCGAGAAAAAGCGGTGTTAGAGGGGGTGCGGTAAGCTAATGTGAAAACGCGAGTTACGCAGATTTTTTTTTTAATTATTTCTAAACAGAACAGGAGTGAGAACTGCACACAGCACACCGAGTTTATTAGGAAACTAGACATTTTATCACTAATCTAAACATTGCTACAGTGGGCGAAAGCAATCCTCTCTGCCGAAGAACGTTTTGAAATTTCTGAGCAAAAATCATCCGGCATTCATTCTCGAGAACAATGGGCTTGAAGAGAAGGCTAAAGGAGACGCTGAAGAATCTATTCGAAGCTTAATATGGGTGATTTGTTATTTCGACGGTCTATTCTGGTGGTCACCGCGTGGCCGGATTGAAAAGGTGCTTAATTATGTGCGTTTCTCGGCCACTGTTTATAATTTAGTCGTACTGTTGTTTACATCAAACAGTCGACGGACATTGTATAATATTGTGATATCGTTTTTCCATGCTCCAAATAGTAAATGATGTTAATTCCTTGCCTGTCTCAAAAACAGCTGTCGCCACCTTTCCAGCCTAGACACTTCTTTGGCGTTATTTGAAACACTGTCTTCCGACATATTTTGTCTGTAGCTTCATTTAGGGGTGTAGTAATTGTACTGAGAGCTTTTTGGTAAATTAAAGCTTTTAGCGCAAAAACGACTAAGAAAGGCCGGATTGAAAAGGTGCTTAATTATGTGCGTTTCTCGGCCACTGTTTATAATTTAGTCGTACTGTTGTTTACATCAAACAGTCGACGGACATTGTATAATATTGTGATATCGTTTTTCCATGCTCCAAATAGTAAATGATGTTAATTCCTTGCCTGTCTCAAAAACAGCTGTCGCCACCTTTCCAGCCTAGACACTTCTTTGGCGTTATTTGAAACACTGTCTTCCGACATATTTTGTCTGTAGCTTCATTTAGGGGCGTAGTAATTGTACTGAGAGCTTTTTGGTAAAGTAAAGCTTTTAGCGCAAAAACGACTAAGAAAGGACGGGGACTGAACACAGACACAAAGGAGCGCTCCTTTGTGTCTGTGTTCTGTCCCCGTTCTTTCTTAGTCGTTTTTGCGCTAAGAGGTTTACTTTACCAAAATGAACCAACTCGCCCAGCAGAACCTGTTACTGAGAGCTTTTTCCTTGATTATTTTAGGTTTCGAAAGATATTCCGGAAATAAGCATAAAGAACGACACACAGAACAGTTTAGAGGGCTGTTGGACTATGGTGTTATTTGCTTGGTGTCCGGAGCTCCGTTTCGGAATGGGTCAAGTTGTGAATTTACGTTTCGACGGCATTCAGGGCCCAAATCATGAGGACCTGCAGATGGTTATTAGGCATCACCAGAGAACGCATGCTAATGTACTTCCGAGTGTGCTTCTATGCGCTGGCGGCTAGTGAGACTTTTGAGGGTTGCGTTTTGCTCGCAGCCCTACGCTATCATGACGTCGGCATCACGTGCAACATGGGTCGTGAGCGCGCCGTTGTTCAGGTGCTTGCTTCCATGGCAGTGAAATTAGACGCCAGCGGAAGCACTACTAGGTAAAACTGATGCCGAAGAGCGCTTTGAGGTCTGAACCAACACGTTCGTGAAGACAAGCGAAGACGTCAGCGGTGACGGGACCCTGACTTGCGAGCTGCGGATGTCAAGACGAGACAACGGATCACAAAAGTGCGCGCCGGCTAAGTGGAGACGCCGGATGCAAGATACTAAGCGGTGGTGCCGATCGGTGGTTTAAGTATCATTCTAGCATCAAAGCGTCCGAATTTACTCGTTAGGTCATTAACCTAATCTCAAAGGTTCTGCATTTCCGCAGTGGCAGTACACTCAACCGCTTCATTTATATCGCTCGGATGCGGAGTTAAGCGGCCAGCTTAAGCTTAAATTCCCGGTATCTTTGAGATTAACCTAGTAGTTTTTTGGTTAGCGGTTCAAAATGGGGCTCCGGCCATGGGCCGAGCTTCTTCATTCCAATTGCTCTGGAGAATTGTTTGCACTCCTCACAGCAGCATCGGCAACTTAGAGGACTTTCATTCAGCTGCACTCCGTAAAGATGGCAAGAATTTTTTCTCACGACGTCCGGAGTGATGACCTGCACAGGGTGGGGTTTATCTCCAGCAAATTGGAAGTTTTGGGCTAGTTGGTAAGTCATGATCTCGAGGGACTTCACGAGAAAGAAGTTAGCGCTAGTCCTGTGTCCCTCTCATGTCCTTATTTGTCACGTACTAAGAACGCCAAATCGTTATTACCCCCGTGTCTGCAAAATTGTCCGACGTCGGCGGCAGCGTTGGCGACCGTCTGAAGCTTCGCAACTGCGGAAACCTAGATGGGCCACCCACGTCACCTGACTTAGGGGCTTCATTACAAACTAGTAATAAGGGAGTAATTACTCATTGGCATCCACCTGAGCGCAGCCATACGGCTACAAAGGAAAGCTATACAGCTTTCTCAGAAACTTCGTAGTTAAAGAAAAATTCGTCCTGGTCCGGGGTTCGAACCCGGGACCACCGCTTCACCGGAGCAGTCGCTCTACCAATTGAGCTAACCGGGACGGCAAGCTTATGGTAGGGCAAGGGGATTCCCCTTGGGGGATTCCCCTAAACATTTGACCATTACAAACTAGACCGTGAACAAACTAAAACCGTGCAGATGGCAGTTAAGTTATTCACTGATCGTGGGAGGTAGGGAGAAGAAACGGTCGCAGAAGCCCCACCGTTTGCAGCATTTTCCTCGTTGGGCAGAGGTGCATCGCTTAACAGCTCCACCTCTGCACCAAGAGTAGTATGACGACTCCCAGAATACTATAGAGTACTAAGAATGTTAAGCAAAGAATGACCAAATTCCCATATATGGGCATCACCATCTGACGCTATCGAGCCATTTCTTTGATACGGAGCTTAAGTGCCCCTCATATTTTTTTCCCAGCTGTGTGCTCTGGCATTCGAAATTTTGCTTTACACAGTATTCAAGATGTACGAACATTGGTAACGCTCAGGTTTGGAACGAGCTTAAGCTTTGTTACAAAAGAAGAAATATTGCATTTTTTTCATCTGGTTAAGCTTTCGTGCGTCTCAAAGCGCCACTTCTGCTGCGTACACGACAGTGTACGAGTAATAAGAAGCTAGCTTGTCAAGCTAATTTGGAAGCTATGCTGCGTTGCTTAATTTCGTAGTTTTTTAAACTTTTATAGATTGCTTTTGCCATGCCCTACTAACCTAGTTAACACTGCCAGTATATCTTCTCTGTACTGCACGCATGAATCTATTGTTAAAGTACTGGCAAACTGTGTTAAAGAGCGGAAGCTGGCATGTATGATGCGGCAGGCTTGAATATAGGATAACTCTTTAGGAGAATATCGAACCTAAACTAAATGTAAGAGCGCCTTTTGAGAAATGAATATTTTCTGGAATATTGCCTTGATTAGGATTAGAAGGGTTTCTTTCCTCAGCACATTTATTCGGCATTCCTACGAACAAGACGATGACGAAGCGGGCGGTGGTGCAGAGCTGAATGCTCGCGCTAGGCCCACACTCGTTAAAGCGTACCATGTCGTCTTGTTATTTCCCTTGCCACCGCATAACAGTATTGAACCCGCAGTAACTATCATTTGGGACATGAAATGAGAGCTAGCGGGTGATAGATGGCTCCGGTTTTATTGATAGAGGAGGCTTTACTGTGTCAAAGAGGCGAATAAAGGCAGCTTAAAGGAAACATTACCCGCTAAAGAAAGCGGACCATAGGGAGCATTTCCAGCAGAACTTCAAAAACGCAATTTCTATTCATTTTCTTCTTTGTTTCCCTTTTCATCACTTTTGGATGGAATGTACAAAATGTAATCTTTTCGGTCTGCTATTTTGCCGCATCATCCAATTGTGCTGTGACACTGCCACCAAAACAGAATCAACGGGCCACGTTCCGCAACGCTAGGTTATTAAAAATGGAGCGTGTTTACGCTTGGAGAAGATCCGCCCATTTCGCGTTAACACAGCCCGACGGAGAAGCAGCAAGGACGGCAAGTTCCGCGTTTTTCAAGAGAGTAAACTTCAACGGCCGGAAAAGAACAACGCCGTACTTTTAAAGCGCTGGTTGCTCTCAGAATCTTGTTTTTATCCCAAAGCGGAAAAGCATTAGGTTGGGATTCCAGCGTTAAATAGATATGAAGCTCACACTTTTGTTTAGTTTCTTAGAATGGCGAGTCAGCACTTCGGTACTTGGATGTGTGTCTTGTGAAAAATCATTCACTCTCTAGAAGTTGCTCTGGAGGAAGTATATAATACATAGCAAAAGATGCAGTGTAGATAGAATAAAAATATTTCGTCAGAGAAGAATGCTGGATGGTTCAAAGAAGCGGAAATTTGCCTACCATTTTCACCAGTAAAAAGTTATCGTTTCAGTCAGCTTTTGACTAGACAGTGCCTTCTAGTGAACGACTGACTAGGCTAGCCTGCTCAAAAACCACCCTGAACTGAAGAATATGCACTATTAGTTGTTTGTACAGTGTACACAGATCTTTGCAACTTGGGAAAAATACATTGCCATTATGACATTAGAAACGAATACTGGGTAACTCCTGTAAGTCTCTGTCGTGTCTTTCCACGAGCTACATCTTTCTTTCAGAACATCTTCGAACGAACGAGCTACATCTTTTAAAGAGCATGCATTCGTTGGTGTCTTGAAGTTATGTAGTTATTTCAGCTGAAATTCAGTTCATGTTAAGCGAATCACTGAAAAGTTGAAGATTCGCACATCAAACTAATGTTAAGTGAGGTAAAATTGTTTTGAAAATTCAGTATGCTCTGATATTGAGAAAATATTCACCGAAGTTTCTTCTACAATTTTTCAAGGATTTTGTTAAAATAAGGTTGATTTACGAATACATGTCTTATAAGGCAACAGAGGCCCAGAAGCGTTTCTCAGAATTTGCTTTACATTCCCACCGGTGAAATACAACGAACTCGTTCTGTTTTCTTTGCCGTTTGCACACTTAAGAGGAAACAGCAGTCGAGTATTCTGGGCTAGTTTAGAAGCTTAAGTGCAGAACGCATTTATGACATTTTATAATGGGCGTAAATATATGCTGGTACCAGTATTGCACGAAGCAGACTGGTAACTGAGCTTGCAGTAGTTTTATCATTGTCGTAATTAAGGCATAATATTTTATTTATTCATACATGCCGCAGGCCGTGAGGCCCAAGCAGGAGTGGATACAGAAATAGATCTCAAATTGAGCAATAATACCAAAGTGTAAACAGAACACGAGCAGCGGGAAATGACACGGAAAGGCAACAAAAAAATCTAACAGAAGAAGCTAAAAACAAGCTTACATTGGTCACATATCAGGTCAAGAGACCGTACACACGAAGCTGGTAAGCTCTTCCAGTCATTGGTGGTTTGCGGAAAGAAAGAGTGCTGAAATAAGTTAGTCTTTGCAAAGTACGGGTCAGAGAAAGGGGGTTGGAGTATTGGGTTTCTCTGGTGTTCTGTAGATTAAGATACGGCGAAGAATGTATTCCAAGTTTATGGTTAAGTAACAAAAATAAGAATTTCAACCGAAGAAACTTGCGCCGGGACTGAAGGGTCGGTATTGAATTCGACTGCATTAATGCAAAGACGGAAGCAGTTCGATTGTATTGCGAAAACATGAATCGCGCAGCTTTCCTTTGGGTCCGCTCAAGTGTTTTTATGTTAGTGACAGTATACGGGTCCCATACAATGAACGCATATTACAATTCAGTCCTTATAAAGGTTTCGTATGCTAGTCTCTTAACCTGAAGTAGTGTATCTTTCAATTTATGGCGCAACAAGCAAAGTTTTCGTAAAGCAGGTGAACAAGTGTTAGAAATTTTGATTGCTCAAGCTTAAATTGTTTGTTATGTAACACCGAGATATTTATATTAATTTACTTCAGGGGTTTCTCCTGAACCCAGAAAAAAAGAGCATTTCACTGGATTAAGTTTTCTTGTAACACGTAGTAGGACAGTCTTAGAGTGGATGCTATTAAGGGACGCGTTTAGTATTGCCTGATCAGATCTCATTGAAAATAATACAGTCATCAGCATACAAGCGAATAAGTACAGGTTTATCAACCACATCTACAATATCGCTGCAACATATCAAAAACAACAGCGGCCCAAGCACACTGCCCTGGGGGACACCTGATGTGACCGGAAGAGCGCAAGAATCATCTCCAATAATAGTTACGTAGTGTTTCCGTTGTATTAAATACATCGATACCCAAGCAATAATAAAATCTGGCAGTTCTATGAGTTGAAGTTTCTCAATTAATTTATTATGGGGTCTTAGGTACCTCACATAATGTACCAAATGTACAAAATGTACCAAATAATGGCTGATTTCTCAATGAAACGGAAGTAAGTGGTTTATTTTAACTTTCCGTCAGCCACGTGCTCAAAAATGACACCGCTTTTAACAACGGCGAAAGTAAGTGTTGCAAACTCCTACCTTGCTTTGCAGAATTACGCATCGAACCAAAGCGAGGTGCACCGTGAGAACATCAATCTGACATGGAGCCATCTTCTGATAGGTGCAGCACTTCCCAGTTTAGGCAGAACACCGTTTTGAAACCTTTACCTTATGTTAGCTGGGTATGTTCATGCTACTTAAGAGAGAATCAGGAAATCATAACCATAAAATAATAATTTTTGCAGTTAAGTTATCAAGAAAGCTTCGGCAGAAAAAAATAGCCTGCGTGTTACAGTGAGAGGGAGAGAGAGGGAAAACTTTTATTTAGAAGAGATTAATTCGCAGGAGCCGGAGGTCGGAACCCCTAGTCCAAGGGTCCACTGGCGACGGACTAGCTGGATGATCCAGGCTAGGTGGTCCAGGTTGTCGCAGGTCAATTCTCCTCCCACTGCTCGTGTGTAGGGTGTTTTGTTTTGTCCGGTTTGTCCTGGCATTCTCAGGAAGTAAGGCAGAGCGTGGGGCTTAATTACTCCGCACAACGGGCAGTAACTTGGGCTTGTTGTGAGTCTGATCTTGTGTAAAATGTGAAGTCTTGGATATGTGTTTGTGTGAATTGTTCTCCAGTCAGTGGCATCCGAGGAGGACAGTTGTTTGTGTGGCTGTGAAAAATGTCTCCTTTCCAGCCTAACGTGTTCTAGACTGTCGCCATACGGTCTCAGGAGGAGGGTGGGGAGGGATGGGATTCACTCGGCTTGTGAGAGCTCGGGCTAGATCATTCGTTACCTCGTTTCCGGCCAGGCCTTCGTGACCAAGTATCCATGTCATTCTGTGCGAGTGTGAGAGTGTAGTTAATAGAGTGCTCACCGCTCCGTTAGGTTTGACAGCAAGGCATTCGCTGAACAATTGTTGGCAGTCTGCCCCTACGTTCGATGACTTCCACTGTTTGTCTTAAATCTTGATAGTGATGGCTATAGCCAGTGATTCCGCTTCCGGAGGATCCTTGGCATATATTGAAGCCCTAATGATTGGCCTCTTCTAGTTGTCGTCGGCAGCAATTGCCAACCTCCCTGGTTCGGCATAGGCACCCGTGTCCGCGTATACCACTTCCGGATCTGTTTATAGTTTTTTCGCCAATGCTTTGACTCCGGCTCTCCTTCTAACCTTCTCCCGTTTGTGGTGCATATGTCTGGGTATCGGGTTTGCATAGGTCTTTTCTCTTGGAAGTTTCGGAATCAGGACTTGCTCTCACTAGTTCGCAGTGCCTGCCATAGCCTTAGTCTCCTCAGGATATCCCTTCCCGTTGTGGTTAGGCGTTATTTTTGCTGCCGTCAAGAACCGCCTCCCTGGACTCCTCGAAGAGGTCGTGTACTCCGAGTGGCCAAAGACGTTCCGTTGATGTCGTTGGAAGGATGTTTAGGGCAGTGTTAGGCTCCCCTTATAATAGTATAAGTGAAAGGCAGTGTGAACAAAGCTTCTCATCCTGTACTTGAGTGGTCGGCGTCTGCGCCACATGCTACCGATTGCTCCATCGCCGAGAATGTCTTATTCAGGACGACGTCAGATGCAATCGCGGGTGCTCAGCGGGACCAAGAAGAAAATAGAAAAAAGGAACAAGAGAAATAGTGGATAGTGCGTTGTTAATTATTCAGCGAGAAATACTGTAACGAACCGCGTATCTCCCATGTTTTCCTCTGACCTAAATACCCATCTCGCGATCTGCTACAAAGCCTCAGAAGTTCCTACCGGCGTTAGCGAAAGAATTTAAGAGAATTCCGGTGAGCGCACAATGTCGGACACCACACGTGGGCTCCTGCGTTCCCGCCAAACCGACAGACCGACGCACTCGGAAATCCTGTTTCGGAAGGTAATTGAATCGTTCTGGGAGGCACCCAAATTGCTCGCATGCTGCCTTCGAATTCCTCGGACGAACCGTATGCGCAGCCATTTCGCTGTGCCTTGACCTCTTCGTCCCAGTACACCGCGGAATCAGAATTCCTAATCCTTCTTCCTGGGCAATTATACTGCACTGTAATCTCAATCAGCCGTGATTGCCCTTTAATGCCCACGATGGTGAGCCCGCAGCCTCGCGAATGAGTGGCCATTCGGACTGGCAGTGCGCAGGAATCAGGGCTCTACGCTGACTGCAGCGTCCAAGACTGCATTCAGGAGTAAATGATGCACGCTGTGGTGAAAGGAAGTTGCACGAATGTAGATTGAAAGCCTGGCTCGGTTTGTATGCTCTACCTCCTCTACACGAATCTACATGTTAAACGGGAGCTATAGAGATTACGAAAAGTGGACGTTTATCTTAGGGCCTCATATCTTCCGTGAACTTGGCGGTATGGTTCATAAGAACGGACTTTAATCAATTACAGCTAAATGGCGGAAGATTAATCCGTTTGGAGCTCTGGTACCGTTTTATGATGGCAGAACAAATTGCATAACATGCTACGTGCCAGGTCTGGAGAGATGGACCTCATAAGAAAGTAGTGGCATCCTCCTCCAAGCCACGACAGCGCTGTGCTAGTGAAAGAAGATACTTTAGGCTGTTTCGCCGTTTTTGTTCCAAGAGAAATTGTTTTCTCTGACTCAAACTAATGCAGTAATAAACAACTTGAGAAAAATGACAACCATAGGCCGCAGTGACCTAAATGATGAAACCAGTTCTCCTATTCTCGCTGGAGGCTCGTTTTATTCCTAGCTAATTAAACTTGCAGTGACCAAGATGACCACTTCTTTCCCAATAGCAGTAGTAGAATCCACCATGAGCCGCACCGTCTAAAAAAAAATCAAATGCTGCAGAAAGGCGGTTAGTTCGACGGGTTCGGTTTAATAAATTGGCTGCTTTTCGACAACCAGAGATACTCCAAAGGAAAGCCTTATACATATTACTGCGCTCGTGACAGACTGAAAACCAAGCTCTAGCGAGCGGGAGTGTGAACGTAGTGTCAGATGCACGGCTTTGAGACCTCGGTTTAAAACGCAATTTGAACGCTGAGCGCGCAGAGTAGCAACTGGCCGACGCATCGAACGGAGAACCTTGACAAAGCTACGACGCTGGGTTAGCGAAAGCTTTGAGACTGTCGGTCATTCCGCCATTGGGAGCCGCGAGTCGCCCTTTAAAGACCATGGTATGAGCAACGCTCTTGGCTTCACTTCACGGTGCTTGATTGACTCGTGTGTTTACGCTAAGTATGTCCGAAACAAGTGTCTTAGAGGGGAGTTTAACAAAAAAAAAATGCAACTTAGACATTAGCTCTTCAACGACAATAAAATCTGCGATAGGTTTCCATTTTCCATAAGTTTCCACAGCGATAAGTTTCCATTTGCGAATGAGGAACAAATGAATAAATACCTTGGGAGCACTTAACCTCACCGTAAGAGTATGGCGCGCCCTTCGCAGACATCGAAATGCATGTTGCCATCACATACTTCTTTATTACGCATCATCATCCATATCAAAGAAGCCAACAGCCACAGAAACCAAGGGGCACAGGGGATTTTTTTAATTTATTTTTTTTGTGGTGGTGATCAATTTAGGCTATTACTGAATATGTTATCGCTTAAAGCTAATTGATTAGAAAAGCAGAAGAAAAAACAACCACATGCCGCCGGTGGGATCCGAACCCACGACCTCCGAATTACGCGTCCGGTGCTCTACCTCTGAGCTACGGCGACGGCTGTCAAATCTTCTGTTTTCGGGGGTATTTACGTTTACAAGTAACCTAACCTTGAGAGTGTTCATCAGCGCCACCCACGTTCATAAGCGGCGGACGTGTAACGTCCTGAGTTACCGCAGGTGTGACGTAGAACGTCATGGAACGGAGAGGGTGGAAGCTGCGTGAGAACCCTCTTATGCTTCCTATGGCGTCAAGGCTGCCAGAACCGAGGCCCTCGCTAAGCAATTAAGCAAACAAGGGAAGGAGAATGAGGGGCTCCTTATAAATATGAAAGAAGCCAACAGCCATAGAAACCAAGGGGCACAGGGGATTTTTCCAATCAATATATCAATAATTTAGAACGATAATTAGCAACGCTAATTAACTAAGTGTTCCTATAATGTAATTTCCCTACAGTGCAGTGTGAGGTAGTCATACGAGGTTTACATTTATCCCAGTGGGCGAACGTTCCTCAAAGCCACCGCGGTGCCTCAGTGGTTACGGTGCTCGGCTG
Organism: Amblyomma mixtum; assembly: GCF_055824585.1. Taxonomy (NCBI): domain Eukaryota; kingdom Metazoa; phylum Arthropoda; class Arachnida; order Ixodida; family Ixodidae; genus Amblyomma; species Amblyomma mixtum. The sequence goes on along the minus strand of NC_143013.1, from coordinate 59,569,488 downwards.
CTGACCCGAAAGACGCGGCTTCGATCCCGGCCGCGGCGGTTGAATTTCTTTGGAGGATAAATTCCAGGCCCGCGTACTGTGCGATGTCAGTGCACGTTACAGAACCCCAGGTGGTCGAAATTTCCGGAGCCCTCCACTACGGCGTCTCTCATAGCCTTAGGCGCTTTGGGACGTTAAACCCCATAAACCAACCGACCAACATTCCTCAGTACTGTACAGGTAAGCGTGCACGGCTCCTGGCCCTATGGACAGCGGCACGATTCTGCTTGACTAACGTTTTACTGGTCAGCGAATCTGCTTTTCTACGTGTCTACCTTCTCGACCAACCAGGGTTCTCTAGTCACGGGGACGCCGACGCCGCATTTTCCATAATATGGCTCCTTTAAGACCACCGCGTAAAGAAAGATTCTTTGGTCCTCAAACTGCACATTCGCCTAATGACAAATTCTTTTCCAAACAAGATCAACTCGAATTTCCGGCTCATGGCTCCTCTTCGAACAACGAAAACGAAGGGTAAAAAATAAGGAAAGGAGAAGCCACTTTCCATTGCGATCGATGTAATCCGGCCACTCCCAAGCGGCAAGACGAAGTGCGGGACGCATGATTCGTCGCCAGCCCCTCGTCGGGGCAATCCTGTCTGCTCAACCTTTCCCTGTCGCCCTTTTTTCTGTCTTGCGCTGTCCGCTGTCGGGCCGAGATTTGCTTTTGCGATGCGTATATCTGTTTCTCGACGTGCACATTTTGTCTTGTGCAACTTACGCAGCAGGTTGCTTCTTTCCATTGGCTTTGGGTTTTTTGCCCACACGCTGCTTCGCAGAACTCGGGCAGCTTTAAGACTGATGCGCGCAGCTCTTCCGCACATTTCGTTGAGCGTACGTTCTTATTTAATTTGTGACTTTTCTTTTCTGAGAGAAAGAACAAGACGGGCGATAACGAAGAAGGCTTGCTCTGCCGCGAGGGGGAACAACGCAGGGTAGAAATCATTGATCACAGCTCAATGGTGCCCCACTATGTGACATTGTAATGCTCCAATTGGGGTAAAAATGAAAGCATAAGAAAAAAAAGGCCGGTAAACCCATGCGAAATTGCGCACACTGTTGCGACGCGCTGTTTACTTTCCATTCTTTGTTTATCGCCTAGGATACGAGACATTGAAGCTTTGATGCGCGAGTGGCCATCAAACCCCACTATAATGATAATGACGACGCGTGGCAGTTACTACGATGTTCGAGATTGCTGCCGGTCTTTAGGCACCTTGTATTTGAGTGTTCATCTTTAAATTGATGGTGTGGTACATGGAGTTTACACGGGCAAAGCAACACACGGGTTGGGAGGCAGTCTAGCTTAAAATTGTGCGCGGCGCAGAACAACGGACATTCACATCCGGACCACCACTCTGTGCATTTGCTATACGGTTGCCTCCACCGGTGTACATTCATTGCCGTGGGTGCCACTTCGCCGCATAGTTTTACTATTGCGCCCGGCTGCATCTCATTCTCGCAGACTTTCATCCGCGCTGGTCGTCTTGTAGACCGCGTGAAATATTACTGTCCGTACCGGCCGGGAGAAAGGGCTGTCTTACGGAGATTTGTTTTTTTTTTGGTGTGGGGGGGGGGGGGGGGGGGGAGGGGAATGGTTTTCACGATTTCATTTCAGAGAGGGCACTCGCCGTACAATGCGTACAGTGGTATCAGACAACTGAAGGTTAGTTATTGATTCCTCTTTATTTAGAAATACTGCAGTCAGCAGCCCTGAACCAGCAGGAGAGGACTGCAACTGCGTTGTTAACAGGTCTGGAAGTCTCCCCCAAAACACTTGGCTAAGCGAATGGCTCGGGTAGGTGGCGATGATGGGTTCGATTCCCGAACCAGGACAATTCTTTCTTCAATAACGAAGTCTATATGAAATCATATAAATTTTTTTCGTAGCCATATGACTGATCTTAGGACGCTAATGAGTAATTACTTCCTTCTTACATGTCATGGAATGTGTGCACACTTGAACCCTCACCAATAGAAGACAAAAAGTACCACTTTTCAGTCATGTAGTGAGAAAATGATCCTCAGAAATTTTTCTCCAGGCCAGATTAGGGTCGTGTTAGCATCAAGTGATTTAACCTCGTAGGCCTATGTGGTGGGAAGAAACGTATTTCTCGCATGCGGTACTTGTTTTGTCATGTTACAATAAATGGACCAACTTTAGCCAGGTAATCTGACACCAAACAAGCAGGGGTTTCATTTTTAGCTTGTTAAACACGTAAGTGAACTGAGTCAAGCTAATGCATCAGCACGATTTCTATGTTATTCTGCTCATTCCAGCTGCGTTTACCGGTAGTTAAGCATAAGTTGTTTATAGACGAGACTGAATGAATGTGCTAATATCCGATGGGATAGGAATAGAACAAAAGGTTTTTATTTCTCTCGACAGACATAGAGACTTTTATTGCGAAGGCGATACTACTCCCAAGAACGGCCTTTCGCGTAGCGGCGGCCACTTGACACGTTTGACCTTTAGAATGACCCCTGACGTCATACCATGCCTAGTGACGTCACATCGTGATGTCATACCAGGAGCGAGGGACGGGCTACCAACTCGGCTCGTCGGGTAACGGCGGCCGCTTGGCACGGCGCGCCGCGCTCCTCTCGCTAGAGGCGCTAGTGACGTTGTGGCGTGACGTCATACCAGGAGCGAGAGACGGGCTACCAACTCGGCTCATCGGGTAACGGCGGCCGCTTGGCACGGCGCGCCGCGCTCTTCCCACTGCTTTCGCAACCAACCAGGCTTAACCAAAGCTAAGCCCCAGCAAATTTTTTCCAAAGATAATTTGTATCGCGCGTTGTTCGCATCGGCCCGTAAGTTTACAAAATTCTTGATTGAGTTATGGCTTTGGGCACCTTTAACCAGCAATGCAAATTGAACAGTATTCAAAAATAGTTTACTACAAATTTGTCCACATGAACACCACTGGGATTCGTATAAATTTAAGACAGCAAGCGTTCATGCAGTGGCCCCTGCAAAGCACTTGACAAGTAATGCAGCTGACCAGATTTGACACATCCAGACTGAACAAAGTGGGTGCATTTTGCTAGACATGCCTGCAGCGAAAGAGCTAACATATCACTTATTCGACTTTCTGTCAGGTCACTTGCATGTAATATGCACGGAGCACAATGGTACGTTTTCGACCAATCTTAAAAAAAAATGCATCAGTTTGTTCGCGGTTATCTAAGACTAAAGCAAGGTCCTGTATTAGTTATCGAGTTCTATGTCATAAACTTTCAGTGTGTGCCTTGTGCACCCTGTTAGTAATGGCCTACGGACACATGGAAACGGGATCTCCCTGTCCTCTCTCCTCTTTTTATGTCTCCTTCCGTTCTTTTTCCCACGTGTAGTGTAGCTTACTGGCCGTCGCCGAGTTAATCTTCCTACCTTTCCGTTCATCATTCTCGTTCTCTCTCTCTCTCTAGACAGTGGTTAAGTAATTGTCTAGACAGTTTTGCGAACACCATGTTGATATTTAACAAAGTAGTTTATTAAATAAAAATTACTGAATATGTGACCAGCTCTGGTATGTTAAGAAGGAAATAGGGCTTGCTTATTAAGAGAATTAGTCTTTAACTAGAATAACGCAATCTGTGATCCGATTTAGACAATAAAACAAGTTTCGGGATTAGCTAATCCTTTGCAGGGAGTTTTGATGCAGTGGTGCGTAGAAAGATAAGATAAAAACGACCTGACAGCACTTCGATGTGTATTTTTTTTAATCATTAGTAGGAAACAAGAGGACCTACTAGACAGATTGCACGATCAGGTGTAGCTTGTGATAGAGACGGCTGACCTAAATTCACAAGTTCATGCAAGCTGCGTCCGGCCTGGAGAAAACTATGCGGAGCGTAATATTGATTTCAAAATGCCATTAACGACAGAGCTTTTGTCCTCGTTAACTCTTTGTCTTTAATTTTTTTTTAGTCTCCTAAGAAACGATGGAATCTTGGAAGGGTTGCTTTCATATAAATAGTGAGGGTCTGTTCGACAAACTTACTTTCGGCATCAGGAAGCCTAGTACGGAATTACTGTTTTCGAGGAGTGATTGCTACATAATCTTGGCGTTCTTGCTTGTCGCGCAATGCACCGCTTCGATTAATCCCTGCTTTTCAATGCTTTGTTGCCTTTAATGGCATAGGAACGAGCCATTTCGTGGAGAATGTTGTTGTTGTTGTTGTTGTGACTGAGAGAAGGATGAAGAGGAAATTGCACGGGCCTGCTACTGGCTCGAGCCAAGCCACCACCGCTGCCACGTGCAGATAGAGCAGAGTTAAAAGATCAGAGGAAGGAGAGAGAGAGGAAAGGAAAGACGCGCGTCGCAGCAACAACTGCGTCCGCCGGAGCGGACGCTGCTCAAAAAGAAGCGGCCGAAGCCGCGCTCGCCGAAGCGAGAACAGATACTCCTTTTTTAACGAGATTTGGCTTTGAGAGTCTCTCGTGGAGAATAAAAGTATAATTTTGAGCTTACTTTAAACATTCGACAGTTGTGTCCAGTGACGTAAAGAGAATGAGGTAGATCACGCTGATTCTGAGCGGAAGAGCCCTGACTGTACTAGGAGGATTCAATGCCACATGAAAGGCGCGTCCGCCTAAAAAACCTGCACACGAGTCTTAAAAGCCTGTTAAGCTATTACACAAAAATTTTAATGTAAGAGTTGTTTCAGGGCCACAACGAAAAAATGTTATCTGAAATTTTGGCTAGTTTTTTGTTCTTAGTCGAAAAGTCCGATCACAGGCCATTTCTAGCCGCTTACTGCGAATTTACGACGCACTGTGTGCTGTACTGTCTTCAAGGGTCCACTTGAAGCTTTTTAGGCGCAAACATCTTAAATAGATCTAGTATTTCGAGAGAAGGCAGGTAGAATATGCCCCTTTATTTCTTTTGGTGAACGAAGCACTACAAGCAGGCTTTTTCGCTTTGGTGCAAGGGTGCAAGCGTCCGCCTGTATCGTTCTGCACAAAGGGCAAAATACTTCTTGGCATAATAATGTCTTTTCCCGTCGCATAAACTTAAATACTGAAATACTCGGTAGTGCTGGCCATTGACATGGACAACAGAAATATTTGGAAATAAACGCTTCCTTGTTTTTGTGATGTGCTCCCGTTTATTCGCGAAAAATAGCTATTTCTATTGCATGAAGTTCGCTAGTTTTTTTATGTTTGTTTATCACAGCAAATGAATTACTAAGGTGCACTTTTGTCCTCAGATAGGTCAGTTTACATCAGCTTAGGAGAGGTGAGGGGGCAAATTTCCTTGTCATTATATTTAAAAATTCTCTATAATTTCTCATTCTTCCCTGTAAAACAACCACCTTCAATTAGGAAGAGAACAATAGCTTTGAGAAGCTCTGACAAGATTTGGAACACAAAAAATTTATTGGAAAAAGAAGACGCACTAAGCATTCAGCCATATACCATACATTTTGTAGGCACTCCTTCTTAATGACACAGAGAACACACACTATGAGAAGAACAAAAAGGAGGTAAAGGACTGCTTGTAAAAGGAAATGCGCTAGAGCACAGCTTACTTGTCTTTTACTACAATATAGGCGTATTCATTCTTAAAAAGGAGAATAAAAAGAGAATGAAGCTTTGTCCTTTACATTGACAACATTAGGCGTGGCCAGATTCGGTTCATTATTTTGGTTCAGTGTATGGGACACGAAAGCTGCAATTGGTTGGAAAAGAAATTCAGCAATTAGCGTTCGCACAACTCCGGAGACAAAAAATAAAAATTTATTTTTGTCTGGGGTTTGTCACAAAGAATAGTGTTTATTGCTTTCTCGGTTATAATATGTTTATAGTAAACTGCTACATGTCTCCAAGCAAAATTCTTCAAATTTACCAAAGTTTTGAAGCGTGGTCAGCTTCTTCTTCACTAATTGCTGGAGGCTGTGGCAAGAATGTTTAAGTACACATAATGAGGCAGCAAGGGGCCCGAAAGAAGGAATGCGGTGGATTGAAGAGTGCGGGAGGGGGAGAGGACCCTGACAACAGGTGTTAATTGTATCATGCTGTACTGTAAACTCAATTCGTTGATCTGACGTCCGAGCCCTTACAATTTAACAGTTTGTTTGTGGCAATTCAATTTGAATTTATAATGCTTAATAAAGGAAGCGTTATTGAAGTGCGGAGTCAGTTTCATCTTCGGCCTGAATGCGAAGTCACTGCGAAAAGGAAAAAAAGGCGCGTCCTGTAATGTCCACGTTCGAAGCTAATTTCGAGCTAGCATGTTTTGAGGCTAGCTGGAATTTGTCTGCCGTTCTCAACGCGAATCAATAGCTGGATACCGGGCATAGGCGGAGGCTCCTAAGAGCCTGCACGCTCTGTCCGGGATATTACTTCTACCAACAATAGTGCCTCTAACGGGCTCTGTCGGTATCAGAACAAACAAACAAACAAACAAACAAACAAACAAACAAACAAACAAACAAACAAACAAACAAACAAACAAACAAACAAACAAACACATCAATAAATAAATATGTAGTCTCAAGATGATATGCTGGAAACAAAGCAGCGCATGACCAGAAATTAGAGGAAAGCGCTTCTAGTTCTCTTGGCTGCCACCACGTGCCGCATGGCTTTGACGCGCAAAAATAGCGCGTCGACGTCATCCGTGTCGTGAAAACAGAGAATGAGCGAGTGGCTGTAAAACAGAACGTCAATGGGTGATAGGCTCAGTGACACTAGCTAGGCGCGGTACCGATTGCCTGGTAGTCATTGCAGAATTGAAAACTTTTAGAAGATCTGAAGGAAAAAAAGCAGACGAATGAAAAAGAATTTAGGGGACGAAGAAATAAAGGATTAACGTGTGTGTGAATGCGTCGTTCAGTACCAAATATTTAAAACCGCTCCCTTCCCATCAAGCTTTTTATTAGCGACCGATTCAAGTAGCTGCTAACGCTAGCCTAGTTAAGTAAGGCCAGCAAGACGTTGAACTAAGGGTGCTGTGTGCGTCATTATCCCCGATTTAAACGAAGCCGCTGTGAGTCGATAGCACGGACGGCTAAGAATTCGCATCCTCTTACCGGGAAAGCTCAGTTTGTTGGCCATTTATTGTTCAGCAGTAGTTCAGTTTACTCTTCAGGTAACCGAGGGCTTGCATATAGAAAAAAAATATCAGGGACTGAGTGAGTAAGCGAGCGGTTAATTTCGTGCATAGATAAGAATTTATGTATTTGAGAGGGCAGGGGAACCGCATGAAGGTGTCTCACTAACGTTTTTACAAACTGTGGCGCGAACTGGTGCATGTTCTCATTCTGAAACACGCGAAGAAAACAATACAATAGAGAAGAGTTTTCTTGTTCTTGCGGGAAGCGAGAAGCCGGGGGGGAGGGGGGGGGGATGTAATACGCTATTGAGCCATTTTTAGGGATACATGGTTGGGTTCCTTGCTTTGCAGTGATGTTCCATGTAAAGTGTTTCTGACGTGAACAGAACATGTTTGACTTGATTGCTCTTATAAACAGCCGTATTGATGCACCAGCGATGCCCTGTGTGTTACGCAGTTTTCGCCGCGCCCTTCACGCTGAGAAGATTATCACAATTTGGAGACTTGAGAGGCATCGCCTTTTTTTGCTCGCAGGTTCCGCCTGCTGCCTCCAACTTCCCGAAGCGAAGCGTAGTTGCGGCGACCGCACAAGGCGTCCTCTAGGCGTCGACGAAGGCGTGCCTGGAATGTCATCAGCGAGGGTAACGCTTGTGTTTTTGTTTTCTTTTCACGCGTATTTGCTTTAAATGCGGACGTAGAAAAAAACACACACAAGAAACTGAATATTTACGACAGAGAAATAAAAGAACAATAGGGCGACATTTCCTCGTTGCAATTCTTTGCGGCGGGTGCCCTGCGCGCGATTCAATTTAACCATTCCAGCCCCGGCCACGACGGTGTCCAAAGTGGCAGGAAAAAGAAGACAGCCGCTACGATGAAGAGGTCTTTGCCGTGAGCTGCTTCACAAATGGGGTGGAGCTATAGGCAGGAAAGATAAAGACGTCAGTTGCCAGAGCGAAAACGCTTGGAGAACATCGAAATCGGTTTACATGCAAATAGAGGGTCGTGTACAGCGGAAGATTTCATCGAAACTGTAGAGGAATTTGTCTTTGCCGAGAAAGAGCTCGACTTTGCTCTTAGCGGGTGCTTTGCGCTAGCAGTGGAAGTTGTATTCACTTGGGCAGACTTAGTCAAGAGTACATGCTGTATTGAGGGATGCTGAAACCGGGGTTCGCGTTCTGTTTTGTATGCAGTATTTTGTTCCCAAGTGTTTGTCGGATGCACGTCACGCTATCACCTAAGCTACTGACACGCTCAATAACTACATTCACTAACTTCTGTTAGTAATCGAAACTTTGCCATCGTCGGGAATGAAATACATAACATTCTGCACTTTCGCACAGAGACACACAGGCTTTCAGTGAATACTGACAGCGTTCTGGTAATCAGCATCACTAACGTATCATAGTGAAAGGCAGCTTTGGGTAAAGGCCGTACTTCGATGCCTTCAAGTAAACCTTTCACGAGTCATACCACTAAGCTTTCTTAAGCGTACCTCGAACAAATCTAACAACATCGTTCTGTACGCCGCGGTACATTTTCCGAGTGAGTTTTCCTTTCAAGACGCTCTTTTATCCATAGAAGATGAACATCTTATGACGCTCTTTGCAGGGGAGAGTGAAAGTGCAATATATACATATTTCTACGCTGGAATAGCCAAATAAAAACTTGCACACAATTGTGTATCGTGTTTGTCAAACGTAACGGGTCTTAACGGTGCAGTGGAGAACTAATGACATCACTTAAGCTCTAAATCATGCTAATGTAAGAAGAACCATTCTCTTAACCTTTCGAGACCATTTTGTTTTTACGGGTTCAGTAAAGGCTGCACAGTAAGAATGAGAAGCAAACCCCGTTGCAGGGTAACTCTTGCATACACCGTACAACAACGTACAGTATACCTCGTTAGCAGTGTTCGAAGGTGTGACTAAATAGAAATTGCCTGCACCCATGTTCAAGTGAAAATTTTATTCAGCCTGTTTTCATTCAGCGCAGCCAAGAAAGCACTAGGAAATTGAATAATTATTTGCCTAAATCAGAAATTATTTATTATACTCTAACGCAATGTATGACAGGAGTAGCTTAAAAAACGACAACACACACTTAGGGGTATAACACGAAGAGATGTTCAGAAATGAAAACTGTTACATAAAAAATACACTGCACAAAGAGAAAATGAAATATAAACAAGAAAGTTTAGAACTGACCTCCAGGCACAGGTAGGCAGCGATTATGCATATTGGATGCGAGATGCAAAACTTTGGCACAGTTATGCACCTGTTGTGCTGCGAGGAACAATACGAGTCTTAGTCCTTCATGAACCAGCGTTTTGCCCAAATAACCTGCAACCTTTACCGACAAATAACTATTGCAGCGGAAGGCGATGTTTCATAGCGGACGCAGTGTGCGCCCAGGTTACACAGAATGGAATATTAACGTCACAAGAAGTCGCACAACGGGTCCGCGGTTTTGCTAAAAGCCCTAAAGCTTTCAAAGTATCGCAGAAGTGAAACTGACGTTAAAGTTGGTATCATTCCTCGCGTCGGCAGCAATCGGTTGGAACTCGTGGCAAAAAAAAAAAAAAACGCTGTGCATCACGCTTTTACAGTAGGCATTTATAATTTTCAGTCCAAGGCTCACCATTTAAATAATTAGAAGAATTGGCGTAAGCAGCAGTATTGAAGTTATGATAAAGGTGAACAAGGAGCGTGGTACACACAGGAGTATCGGAAGACCAAGAGTAATCGTATATCTTTTGTTGGTCTTCAGCGTCTGACTGAAGTAAAGGAGGCTCTAATTTCCGCTCCTTGTGAGAAGTCGTAGAAAGAAAAGTGCTGTGAACGACTGTCGATGTATCGAAAAAGTATCTGGAAGAAAGGAAACAAACATGTGCTTCTTTTCGATTCCCAGGAACGAGTAGAAGAGCGTTATATTGAGTTTAGATTCAGCACACCACCGCAGTCGGTTTTCCTCAAGATTAGGTATATTGTTTCTCAATGCCCTGATATGTTCTGAAAACTGTTCTGTGGATCGCGTTTTCGACTTTTTGGCGGTGGACTTCCGATTTAATGGACAGGGAATACATTCGAAATGATTTGCACCAAGAAAGAGGAAAAAAATATGAAAAAAACAATGCCACGCATTCTGATATAACGCAAGGGAAATTGTAGAGCTGATATTTGTCTGAAAAATAAATAAATCCAATACAATAGAAGTCAATATAATTAGTTAAATGAATAGTAAATGTAATATCGCAGTCATTCTGAAAACCACTCACAAACCCAGTCTTTGATAAAATCAGTGCACTTGACATTCTGTCACCACCAGCATGTAATAAATCCTGAAAGTTAGGAATGAGCTAGCGACAACAGGAGCTGCAGCGGTTAGTTCTGAAATCTCTGCTGACAAGACGCAGAAGAATTGTATGAATAACACGGGATATTTTTCTTTCTTTCATCGGAACGCGCCACCGCTGAGAGTGGGAAGGACAGGTAACAACAAAACATCTAATACAAAGAGTTCCAAGAATGCTGTCAAGGGCTTTATAAAACATGCCTTTTCAATAAACGTTTGAGGGAAAGTACGTTGCGAATTTAATGGGATACGCGCTAAATGGGATCTTCCTTAATCACCTGCTCGAAATGGCTTGATCTCTCGTTGTTTTCTCTTTCGAATAGCGCTCGGTGAAAATGTAGCTGAAATTACTTTATTTAGCTCCTAATTTACCTAGACGTCGATCGCAAATTCTCATGCGTCTCTTAACAAGGAATATTAGAGACCTTTCTAGAAAGGCTAGGCTTGCTAGCATACGAAACTTCGTTAGGTTGATGGGGCTAAGCGGCTCTGCTCTGGCGTACAGTCAGGCCGGAATGAAACGCGAACACGCATATGTCATACATTTCTGCTTTGCAGCGAGGTATTCCTTTACAACCTAGTTTCGATTATGCATTTCAGTAGGCCCTTTACCCAGACACATGAATCAGGCTAGTTATACACTTCAGCTGAAAGTAGGCAGGTAAAATATTTTGTTTTCTTGACATGCTCTGTTCGCGTTTCATTCCGGCCTGACTGTACGTCTGTAGGCAATGAAGATTGCCGACAAAAAAAAAAGAAGCAAAATTTAATCTATTTTGTTTTTATTACACAATTTAATGAAGCAGCGATGCAAAAATAAGTTCAGCATATTCTCTCTAAGACCGAAATGAGGACTAATACTGTCAGCAATATTCAAAATGTGATTTTAGAGTTTGAAGAGCGCCTTCTTCGACAGAGCATGTGAGCGGGATGTAATGCATCACAGTATAACTAAGACGTATTAACTAGCAGTCTTGTTGAGTAATGCTGAATGGTTAAATTTTAGTATTACTTCTGGGCTGCTTATTTTTGGAAGGCTTGTAGCCCCTCATGTAAAGCCCTCACCCGAGGGCCCTTGAGGTATTTGTAATAAATAAATAAATAGTAAATAATATCCATTTCAAATTTGGGAATTTCGAAATTGCCGTTCTCCTGGCCTCTGTAATGCAAGCAATTTTGGCGCTGCCTACCGGCGAAAGTAAAACAGCCCTGCAAAAAAGAAAGAACTAGCCCCGCCTACAAGCAACATAGAGTTTCTTACTATTACCTAGAGGGAAAGCTGGCAGCCCGTCTATGGGAGTTTGCATGGAGATCCCTCGAGACCACTTCAGCCACCATGGGCGCTCAAAGCATCATGGGGCGGTGAGCTACCGACTGCAGAACTGCAACTTTTGGCCAAAATATAATAGAAAAATAAAGCTGTTCGATAACTACGAATGTCCTACCATTCAATATCCTGTCTGCAAATTGCAACAAACGAGCACAAAAAGCATGTAAATGCAAAGTTTGCCCAAAATAAGAGATAGCTAGCTTTCCTATTGGCCAAGTAAGGAACATTAAAAAAAAATAATATTTCGTAATTAACAGGCGCATTTTTAAAAGTAAATATGTTTAAAAATATGTTTTTGCTTAGATACTTTAACAGGTTTTTTAATGGCATTTCGGAAAAGTGAAACCTTTCATTGCCGTCGTGTGTCGTCGCGTTTTCACTACTATGGCTTTTTCACACTGCATTCGCGCGAAAGTCGTCTGCGCACAATCGAACAGCGTTTTCGGAATGCAACGTCTTAGTAATGACACTCCGTGTTCCTGAAAAACTACGACTGTCTCGCAACAACTAGCTCACCGCCCCATGATGCTTTGAGCGTCCATGGTGGCTGAAGTGTAGAGCCGCCAGCTTTCCCTCTAGGTAATAGTAAGAAACTCTATGACAAGCAAGTGCCACACAGTATTTTTTTCCATGGGCATAGTAATACCCCTGATCGCTGAAGATCAGCACTATGACAAAAAAATATCGTGGCTATGCCTACCTCAAGAAAATCCTGTCTGTGCTCGTAGGAAGATGGAATTTTTAATAACTTGCCTAGCTGCGTAGAGCATAGCAGTTTAAGTAGCGATCGAGTTGCTGACGCGATTTTAGCAAAAAAAAAAAGAAACAACGGGGAAGTTGCAGAAAATTTGCTCATACGACCAAGGGGATGTCGAGGATGAATAAAATAAAATGCATGTAAAAATGCAGCTGTTAGCTTTGCGAGTGGCATTCCAAGTTTTTTTTGGGGGGATCATGCAATGCAGGACCGGGTAAAACGTTGTGTTTCTTGACGAAAAACATTGTTGATTTTTGAAAGTGCCCTGATGCCTGCGGTCGCGCCGCCTTTTCGTATTACTGATACCGCTGCCTAGACACGGAACGGGAAAAGATATGATGGCCACTCGGGTTGCATGAATATAAACGGCTGCCCATCAAAGGCATTCTTGCCTCCACCATTTTCATTTGAGCGGCGCAGTGGATAGAAAACCTTTCTGTCAGTCTGACTAATAGAATTTCCCTTAAGACAACAGAAAGTGTAACACAACCTTCTTTTTTAACTTTTATTTCTCCCGTCTTCACGAGTTAACAGTGCGAGGGACAGCTCTCAGCAGGGTGAATTCTCCCGGGGTTCGACTATGCATGTGTCAAAGTTAACAGTTAATAAGCTGGGCGAGCAAACTGCACATTTGCTCAGGCTATGTAACTACGTCAGAGATCTGCCTTTTTGTCACCATTAAGTGCGAGAATCTAAAGTACGCTATGCAAAAATCTAGAAGGCACTCGTAGCGAGTCTAATTTGAATGGCGATCTATGCCATTGAGGCTGTAAAAATACAAAAGGGAATATAAACGGATTTGGTCTAATACGGACCCAAAGCGGACGCATAAAGAAATAAACGAACAGTCCGACAGTGGCGAATTCGAAATTACCTTCCTTGATCTTTTTCTGCCTGCAGAGGATAATGCGATTTTCCGCTGTCAGACAGACCGTGCGACCCACTTCGAACAGCGTCCACTTTCGAACTCCCCGGCGGGGACATGCTGTCAGGGCCACTTTGAGCGCTCCGGCATGCGACCTGCTTTCTTTGCGTTTTCTTTCTTTGAGTCTTACCTTCGCCGATCATTTTCTATTTCTGCCGTCATCTCTTTTTGTCCGGCGACGTCCTTTCGAGACACTGATTCCCTACAAGAGGAACCCGGGTGCAGCATCGAGGGCTACTACAAATGGAGCCAGGGCTTAGGCTGTTCCTTTATCACGCAGCTTCTTCTGTGCGCCCGTTGTCGTTTCAAGACCATTGCCTCCGGAACGATGTTTGAAATCAGGACGACGGCCTGATGGACTCGCGTTGACCGTTGTGCCAGTTTGTTGCCTTTAGGATATCTCTGCTCGTTACGACTACGTGTACGGCTTCTGGGGTGCGTTGAACGGTAAAGGGACCTTAGAAAGCACCCGCACGTTGTAGGTGGGTGGTTGTGTGGACGTGAACGATAAGCCCCCGGTGCTTTTATCTGCACACGTAACAGCTCGCATGCTATGAAAACAGCGCTGTAGTGAGCCCGCAGTTTTACACTGAAGCTGATCCGAAGAAGATAACGAGTGCTGCTCAGAAGCCATCTCTCTATATGCCTCCTGGGCAGTCCTAGACAGATGTGCTTCCGCTGGTGTGCAGCCTTAATACTGCAGATGTTCTTCTATTTGTCTGAAACTGTAAAAGTAGAATTGCTCTTTATAGAACGCTGAGTGGGAACTACAAATTACCACTCGTCAGGACTCGCAGCCTACATCCAGGTCTACTTCCAACTGACTTGTGACGTGCATGTGAATCGAGCAGACGAGTCAGTGGTAGCCCGTCTACAAAGCCGTTGCATTTGGTACATTACGAGAATTAAAGCTCAAGCTCCGCTTCATTGCGATGACTTCCTAGGTGCCTGTAAACGCAGGCATCAAGGGCAGTGCATGGGTCCTCTGCGAGGGACCACCGACACCATGCAATATTGCAACCACACCGAACACATATTCCCTGTCAGCGTGGTCCATGCAGCCTCACGGTGATATTTTCACCTAAAAACGCGCAAAGAAGCGACGCCTCAAGGGCCTTCAGCTCCTTGAAGCTGAACGAGAGGAACGCTCTGAGGAGCAGGCGCGTCCTATTCCGCCTACCCCGGAGGAGGTGTCGAGGGGATGGCCGATTATGGCCTGCCGCCTTGGAGCAAATACGCGACAGCCATGACAAAAGTACTGGCTCAGTCACACTTAGAGGGAACACAGCTCCGCGTGACTGCGCAGACGCGAAGTACTATTGCGACCAAGCCGATAGCAAACCCGTGAAAAGGCCGATGACACGATGCACCACGTCGTGGTCCACCTTCTCGGGCGCCACTCTGCATTGATCCATGAACGGGTTAGATGCAATGACACTCTGCAGGCACGTGGCCACGCGGAGCCGTGTTCCCTCTAAGTGTGATTGACCCTGTACGCGCCATCACTGCCGAAGCCCGGTGACGGCTTCCCGCATTGCTTCCGTGCCAAGAACATTCGCGCAAGGAAGCTCACGACTAAGTTCTTCCATAAACCAAAGATAGCTTGGCCTTCACTCTGCACAAGAAAAAGGTCTCGGAATTTTTCGCAAAAGGCACGAGAAACACATTACATTACACTCTGCGGTGATCAAATCAGCATCCACTTGGGTCACTGCGGCAAAGATGGGACCTCCCATCCACACTGCTTTTTCAAGCAAAGAGCATATAAAGGGCGTTTATTAAAGCACGATTCCAGTCAATTGTGTAACCCATTAATCCCCCACCAGTTCGGCTCAGCGTTTAGGGTACTTCTGTACTGAGCCGGACGACCCACGTTCAATTCCGGCCGCGACGGGCGCATTTCGATGGAGGGGAAGTGTAGAAGGCGTCCGTCTGCTGTGCGATATCAGAGTCAGTCAGGGAGTCCCACGCGATCTAAACTGTTCCAGAGGTCCACACTACGGTGTTCCTCAGAGCCCATGTGTCGGTTTGGGACGTTAAGCTCCACAGTTTAAAATTAACAATTTCAGCCAAAAGAGGGGAAATATCCTTAAGACTTACAAGCGTAGACGTGCGGGCTAGTTGGTGGCCCGTGCTCTCGCGCATCGCGGCAAGTGAACATATGCATTTAAATTTCAGGAATGAACGTAAGTCAGCGCTGTGTGTGTCTGCTCTGTCGGCGTCCGCGTCTTTTGCGCTGTTTTAAAGCATACCTTAAGACTGCTTACTTCTCAGAATGGAAAATCATTTCTGTCTCTGCGTGCACGGACACCTACCCATAAATACACCACCCACGCACACACATGGGCGTATGACACCTCCCGGAACATTATACAATGAACGGTTGCATCATAATTTTGATATGAATATTGGTTCTTGAAAAAGGAAATGGCACAATGTCTCACATCTCGGGGCAAACCTCAACCGCGCCCTAAGAGATAAAGACTGCGGGAAGGCATGCAACAGAGGGTGCAAATGGCTTCAGTTTGAATCCCTGTCGTAAGCTATCCTCCAACTTTACTAGCAAGTTTATGCAATATTAAACGAGAACCGTATGGAACCACCCTGCACGCTGTATGACAGATGGTTGCGTCACAATATTTGGCACGAACGGTGTCGGGAAAACTGGCACGCCATATAGGTCGGCCCGTGGGGAGCATATAGTATAGACGAAGGACTTGTATGCGATTGTCAGAAATTGCGGTGCTCGGCTGGCTCTGTGAGTCATACGGCCGCTTGATGACGCCACCCAATTTTTCTGGGACAGGTGCAGAAACGGGGCAGAGGCGAATAGTTAAGACCGTTGACGTTAGAGAGCAATGACGTGGGTCGAAACGTCGGATTTTCGCGGATATGACCGCAGGGGACTAGGTTCCTGCTTGTCGTGTATGCAAGAAAAAAACGGAAGAGCGGGAGAGATGAAGCGGATTATAACACCACTTTTTGAATAAAATGGCCAATTAAAGTGACCGTTACGTTACTGGCATATTTAAGAGATGACTGTGGGCGCCCTCATAATAAAAATAGTACAAATGTTATAAGCACTAACAAGTAAGGTATTGTTTTAAAATTTTTTAACCAGAAATAAAACATACGCTACATGAATTCAAATTTAAACACAAACATGCACGTAAACGTGTCCCTTTTTCCTGTAAGTATGTTTTTTTTGCCACAGTTTTAGGGCTCATTCAAATTATACTGACCGCAGTTTTCATACTATTAACAATGACGCTTTGTGCTAGACTGTACCCGCTTTTCTAAGTGCCCATTCTCGCAATACTTTTCTGTAAATAAATACAAATGCCGAACAATCTTTGGCTCAGAGGGGCCTGCGGCAAACATCGACCATCCGCCCGGCCGCTCGTTTCTTCTCCCATAACAGCGACACCTGTAGATCAAGCGCCGACAGCGCCGAACAATGTGTTGCCTGCAGTACACAGCTTCTTCCTCGCCTCTCTCTTTTCTGCTCTTTACCTCCCTACCACCATTGTCATTGTGTAGCCAGGGGCCCGTCTATTGTATCGCCACCGGCACCGGAAGCTGTCACCGCCAGGCTCGCCTGCGTGGAAGCCGCTATGATCGACATTGCAGCTCGCGACGCGAAAGCCTGCCGGTGAAATGAGGGCCTTGCCTTTAGCACACACGCGTGCATAAATGTGAAAATTCAAGGCAACGTATTTCAGAAGCGCAGCGCTAGCACATTACTGTTTTGGTTTCTTTCACTTTCGCTTCAATTTTTCTTGCACTATTAAGTTTATCTTTTTTTATATGTAGAATATTAATCTTATTTTATTCGCGGGACGTGCAAAGCTTTAGAATTGCGGAGACATTACCGATGTCACTGAATCGTTGTAATTTGATGTACTGTCGAAACATTAACTTATTTCTGCACTCAGAGAATAGTCTAGAATCAACGCATTTTTGTGCCCTTTTCATGCTATTGGTAGTCTGCCTGATAACGAGCATTGTGCTTCGAGAGATTTTTTGGGCTTTGTTGAGCTCCCCATATTCATTGCGTTTGTTTTTTAGGTTGAATGTTCTTGCTACACTTACGGTGACAAGAGGCTAATACCGAAGTGGTTAGAAATTAGTCAAGGTAGAACGCGTTTGAGGTGTTTCTTTTACACCTGCTTGTAGTTTAGATTTTTCTTTGTTAGCCTCTTTCTTTAATTTGAAAGAACTTACTTTCCATCCTAGACATTACAAAAATAGCTCAATAATATGTAATTGAAAACAGTTTTGTTAAATACAGCTCAGTTTGGAATGTTTCTTTTAAAAGAGAACAGTACCATGCTATACGTAAAATGACACTAAATGGAAAGTTAACAGAAACAGTAGGTACGCTAGACTGCTAAGTTAGCTTTCGTCAACACAACCCGTATTTTTCAGCGGAAAGAGGTCGCTCCTTTCGCTGAGAACATCGCAAATGAAGTTTGCGCTTTTCCTTCCCATAACATATTCCTGCGATGCACCTGAGGTCCTACATAATATTTATGTGGCCCTACCTGATGGGAATGTGACAAAAGTGGAACTCTCTCGGCTAATCAGGAAATACGAAAGAAAACGAAATTGTTTTTGAGGTAGATTAAAAAGGCTGTTGTTTATGTTACAATACTTCCCAATAGATGGCGCCATTATACTGTTTGTCAAGCCCGGTTTTTCTCTCGCCCTGCTGAGAGTGCATCAATGTACATTGACACTGAGAACTATCAGAAGTTGGCCTTTATGGACAGATCAGCACGTTCTAACCACCAAAAAACCGCTTTCATTTAAAACGGAGCTTCTACAAGGTCAAAAGGTGTAAAAAAAATAAGAGAAAATATATGCTGCCACCTCCGGCCGATTTCGCAAGTAACACGCATACGTGAAGAACGATTTTTACGCGCGGATCCTGGGGGCAACGCTACGCTACCCCGCCGTTCACTTCAAAACGGCGGCAACCTGTTGGTTTTGGCAAGAGCGTCGCGATTCTGAATCGACTGGCAGGAAGATTTTTAAATCTGATTTTGTATAAGAATAGATGCGTATTTCCCTACCAGGCAAACGTCAAAATAGCCAGAAATAGCCGGAGTATTATTGTTTAACAAGAAAAATTACTGGGTGCAGTTGCGTTCAGTTTACCTTTAAATAGCGCAACTTGTGCTCAGAGCTTCAGCCTGACTTGGGGCTCTGAAGTTGCTGTGCTCGTAATTTTGTTTATTTCTCCTTCGGGCAACATACAGGTATTGTCCACGAGGTAATTACAGCAATTACCGTAATTATGGTACAGTAATTACAGCAGATTACAGTAATTTGTTTAAAACACAGAATTTTTCAGGCTATAGTTAAGTCGGTTTGGCTTTCCTGAACATTGTTTATAAATAAAGGATTGCAAATTCGTTTCTTGGATCTCGATCCCCATATGTTCTGCTATTTTGTTGTCTTGAGCCTTCGTGCTGTCTAGGCTAAGAAAAAGAAGCCCTAACGTGAAACAAGACGTACGCTATTGGTATGGTTTAGTTTATGGGGGTTTAACGTCCAAAAGCGACTCAGGCTATGAGAGATGCCGTGGTGAAGGGCTCCGGAAATTTCGACCAACTGGAGTTCTTTACCTTTCACTGACATCGCACAGTAGACGGGTATCTATAATTCCGCCTTCACACAAAATCGACCGCCGCCGCTGGTATCGAACCCTCGTCTTTTGGGTCTGCAGCTGAGCACCATAACCACTGATGCATAGCGGCAGCGTGCACGCTATTGTCTCTCAGAGGTTAAATATAAAGAAATTAAATTTCAAGTTCTGTAACAGAAATAACGGACGTCTTGAAATGCAAGAACCCTCAATGATTTCGACCGCGAAATTTTCACAAGGCAGAATGAAATCGTCATGCAGCACTATTGTTGCATTCGCTTCCCTTAAATTTCTGCCACAGTGGTTGAGTATCGAACCCCCGACGTCTGGCTCAATTTCCATTTGTTAGCCGTTCACACAAGAGTGAGCGCTGTGTACGTATATTTGATAAAAAAGAAAGCTAGAGGTGGACAGATTTGTGGACCAGTTTGTTCCAGGTTAGCTTCAAAACGCTTACTACATTAGTGGAGCCTAGAGCATGTTCGTGCTGCTATTAGACTTTTGCGAGAAGGTAGAGAACCAGGCTACTTTTTATTTCTTTTGTTTTTACCAGCGTGCAAACGAGCTTTTAATAGTCCGTCTGTGCTTCTCAGGTCCCTCTTCTGAGGAAAAGAAGTTTAGCTCTAAGCTCTTAATCGTCTGGTAACGGGGACTTTCGTACCTCTCTTAGTGGCTATTTTGAGCTGGCGTGGCTGAAGCAGTACAGACTTTTCTCCCGCTTAGAAGGTCTGCAGTACTTTTCGTGAGGGTCACCCGGGCGCCCTATTCATCTGAAACCACTTAGACTAACGAGGCCTGCAGTGCCCATCAAGGAACCCCACCAGGGTCTAACGTGTCTGGGAGGCTGCGTAAGTCCCGTTAATGGCGTAGAAGAGGGTGACTGCATTTCACATTGCACATCGACTGCCAGAACTTAGGCAGGAGTTGCCACCGTGGGACGAGGCGGCTATAGTCTTCAGGCTGCCCCAAGGATTCTGTTTTCTTTGCAGAGTTCGACGCCAGGAACTCTCCAGTAAAAGCTTCAGGGTGCTCTTATAGAAAGAAAAAAGCTTTGTTGTAGCAGCATTACGCAGTACGTACACGCTGTCATAACATTAAAAAGGGTACATCGAGGGGATGACTACAGGAAGGCTTAGAAATAAGTTCTGACTGCAAGCCTTGCATCAGAAATTTCGAGGTTACAACATAACACGAATGCTTTATAAATCTTACTTTTATTCTTAGTAAGATGTACTGCTGCCAACAAAAGTTTAGTTGCAAGCATGATTTGGGAAAAGCAAATATTTTTCCACTTTACTTTCCAGACAGAGTCTTGTAGAATTGTTACCTACGAATAGAAAGCCAATGCGCCTTCATACTGACGATTGAGTTTGGGGCCTGTTGCTACAATATGCAGAACATGTTAGCTCTGTTCGATTAAACAAATCGCTTCGTATCTCGAGTCGTTTCACGCCACTGAATAAATACTTTACTTAGGAGAAATAACTTTCTTTCCGTACACTTGGGTCCCTTAAACTTTTGATGCCTATAGTGGAATTACATCTTTGGGAAAGGTTCAGATTACAGTTTCAAAAGTGCGTACTGCGTTAACCAGAGAAGCTGGGATGCCATACATGTTCTTAGAATCGTGTCTGCAGAAGAAGTCACGGCTACGCATAAAAAACAACAACAACTTGCACGCCTTAAAACAAGAAAAGCAGTGGACTAAATGAGAATAACGTGTCTCGGTTTGCTTTGTAACAGTACGTAGTAATGAAATGATTGGGGACAATTTTCTAAATGAACTTAAGCCACGATCCCTGCCAAAAAGGCGGTGGCTTACTGCCACCACCTCGACCATCGCCGCCACCGTATGAAACATTTGCACAGCTATGCTTTGTCTCTTAAAATATAGTGTCACCCACTCTTTTAACGAAATTCATAGTCTACAAGGTGCTATGCATTCCTACCTAACCTCCTGAAACGTACACTCCCACTTTATAATCAGTATGGAAGTGCGTGGCACAGCAACCGGACCAGTTATATCAAGTGTGGTCAAGAAGCTGGTCTTCTAGACTGCATCACGTGTATGTTCCATCATCATCGTCATCATCACCGGTAGTTACATATGAGGGGCAATGTTTAGGCGTAAATGTTTGGCCTCCAATTTGCAGCAAATTCAGATGGACATCGCCTGGGAACTGCATGAAACTTGAGGCTGAACATATAACCAACCTTATACCAAAACTTCCTACCATTCCGAACTATATTCGATCAGTAGAAAGGGTTAAAAAATTTCACGCGCTTTGGTACTTTACATAGCCAATGATCTTTGCCAGCGTGAAAAGCGGTGAGCGGTACCTGCCGTGAGACTGGTGATGCTCTGGCATATGCCTCCGACAAAATGAGACCAACGATTTCACATGCTCCTGTAAACGCCTATTAATGAAACGTCTCGCCTTCCCAACAAGCTATTCCGCAACTGAGCAGAATTTCGTGATCTATTGCTTTTCATACCAAACAGACCTGGACAAAATCGTTTTTAAATGGGAGAAAGTTTATGAGCGGGATTTTTTTACTATAAGTATTATTATTATATCTGAAGATCCCCCGTCGGAAGGATTGCATTTTTTTTTCTATTAACGCTTTTTACTATCATCAAAAGCATTCCCATTGGTTTTCTTTGGGGGTCTTAGGTGCTCGATTGTAGTGATGGAAACACTATATATGAAAGATTTTGCTACATATCGGAAGAATGGACCATTACCTTCAATATTTCTGTAGCAGTATCTTAGAGATTTTCACTTTTCAAAATTTTTGTCTGCGAACATTGCACATGCTGCCATGCACATATTTGTTTTTGTGGCGGGCGCCACAGCCAACACTCCAGCTTTTATCTTTATTCTTAAAGGGACACAAACGGGAATAGCTTGAGGGTGCAGTAAAAACGAACCCCAAATTTCCTTGCTACCCTCTCTAGTACGTATGAGACGTTGTGAACATTGGGGAAAAACGTCGAACTTCCACTGCTTTTCTTTATCAACAACGTAAGCACACGAGATCTCGCATATTGTCTTCACCTGAGATTAAGAAACAGGCTGAAGAAGGACACCCCGAAAACAAGCGTATCCAAGGCGATTCATTTGAGCATGGAAACTGACCTGCACCCTGTGCGTAATGAATGAAAAAACACAGAGTGACCCTCAACTTGCTTCGAGCGGCCGGAATCGTACGGGAGGACAGCCTTTTTTCACATGGGCATGTACTCTACGCAAAGAAAAAGGTAGCCCCGTTTTTTGAAAAACAGTTTTAAATCTAAGGCTTGCAAGCATGACATCTCAGGAAGCTCGCTGGTGAAATTTAAACTAGAGCTAGATTTTAAAGAGGCTAGAACCTCATTCGGTACTTCTAAGTTATGGCTAGGGTATTCCAGAACACCGACTCCTCTTGTACATGAAAGCACCCGAAACGCCCTCGGGCAGTAGCTCATTAACGCTATGGCTACATGCCCTTATGGTGGAGCTTAAGTGTCCCTTTTAGTTTTTTCTATGTTATCATGAATCGCTAAAATGCTGCGACAGCGCAACTTAGAACTCATCCATGTACGCTATCACGTTGCCACGCTGAGATTTTGTTAGAAGGCCTATCAGAAAAAATTTGGTTTTTCAAGTTATACAAGTCTGCTGCACAAACTCACCTTCATTTCGTCAAGGTCAACTTTTTCAAAAATCCTATTTTGATCTCACAACGCGCTGGTTCAATGCCGAATTTTCAAAAAAAAATTCATAACTTTTTTACTGCAGCGCTTATGGTAACCCTCTCCTTCTTCGGAAACTCTGCTACCTGCTGTATATGTCAGAAAATAAATAAAAATCGCAAAATATAAAACCGGATGTCGAAGATACCTGTGCGGATCCGGAATCATTATTTTTTTTTCATACTTGGTCATTGACTGAAATATTTCACCTCTGTTTGCTGCACCTATCTGCTCTCTGCGTCATATGTTGTGCCTTTAGTTTGTCCGTAAGTTCATTGACTGGGGCTGATATTTTCTCCTCGTTTGTTACTCTTTATCTAAATCTGTTCGCGCTGTTTGATGCTACAAAAATTGTTTGAAGATAGGCCTTGGCTGCAGATTTCTCTGGAATGCATTATAAATCAAAACCCGGTCTAGAAATCCACTCAAGGGATCATCTCAAAACAACCCATTTAGTAAAACTGCGTGATGAAATTAACGAAGCATTGAAGGGACTTTGAGAACAAAATCAAACTTTGTCAGCATAGACAGACTTCCGCCTTCTAACGAAAAAGAGGCTACGTTCTCTGAAAACCGAGCTTTTCAAAGCCAGAAAAGGTCGCGATATTAAATACAGGTGAAGTAATCGCCGGCGGATTTCACAAGTATAAGTATTGTGCGTTGAGTTGACAGTTTTTCTGCGAATACCGGTGGCTAGGTTTCTTAGCCATTCACTTCTAAACGCTGATCACGGAGTACTCTATGGTGTAGTCGCCACGAGCTTGAATGGAGTGACAGGAAATGATAGTTTTTCAGTATGAGCATTTTTCTCACCAATAAATGGATCTTTTCCTGCCGGAAAAGCACCAGCATACGCAGAAAAAACCATTAAATCTATTTTCACTCCGAACAAAAGATGGATGCGTTTGTCCTCAGTGTGTCGTTAATCTCAGCTTGGCTGTTCCAGAAAACATAGGTAGTGGAGTTCAGCCCAAGCACATGATGATTTAGGTACTGCGGGGACCTTTCAGAGAACCGCCGTGAAGACACACGGGGCAAAGTGCTATCTCTGAGTCTGGTAGATCTTCAGTGAGAACAGGTCACTGAGACTAACTCATGTTGACGGGCCAATACGCCTGCAGAGCGGGAAGGAGCTTTCATGAACCGCAAACATTGAGAGCGAGGCAAACTTCTGCCGTGGCGTGCTGCATACAAATATTTGCCTGATACATAGAGCCATGCAGTTGCCGCAGCGAAGCATGGAAAAAAGGGAAAAAGTCTAAGAAAGATAGAAAGACTGGTAAAGTATTCGGCAGTGTACACTGCTGGCTAGTCGGCGAACCGTAAATAACGCTATGATGGAGTGCCCCGGGTACGTGCCAAGAAAACCAGCCAGATCACTGCGGCTGTAATAAACCTGACGCTGACTTGTGGGTCGAGTGTAATGCAAGGACAGAAAAAGGTGATCGTGTTGGGGCCAAAAAAAGGAGCAAAAATTGCATACTGTGGCCGTTGGCATAAAGAATTTGAAATAAGTAGTTGGGCGGACGCCAGACAGGGGAGTTTAAAAAGTGTCCTGGCACTTAGAGCCGAGCCATGAAGATGTCTGAAATACGACGTGACTCGAACCTAACTGAAAGGGACAAAAAAAGAAACTATTGGTCGCTTGGGAACTGTACTTGTAAGAGGCAAAGTGAGCATGACTATAGGTTTAAAAAAATTGGTGCTTGTTGAAGATTGCTTTAAGAGAGTGCATTAAAACAAGAGAAAGTTTGGTAGTGAAGCAAGTGCAAGGTTTCAAGAAAGTCCAGGTCACGTTAAAACTAGATAAATGTTTGAGCGGAAACTTGATAAATGCTTGAGCCGAAACTAGATAAATGCTTGAGGAACGAAACATAGAGAACACCCAACCGAATACCGGACCCGTGATGATACATTCAAATATTTTTTTTCCCGCACGTCATGTGAGACTGGAATTTGTTGCCTTCTGAAATTGTAAACCAGATGCTATTTCAGTGATTTGTTTTGCAATTGTAAAACAGATGCTATTTCAGTGATTTGTTTTGCTTCTGACAGGATACTTTGAAAATTCTTCACAGCATTGTCACCATGCGCGAAAAACCGTGCTGTTTCTCTGCTGCTTCAGTTTTAAGTGACGCTGATCGTGTTACGCCCTCAAAGTGAAGCCAACAGTGTGTTTTAAATAAAAAGTAACGCCTCCTACTCATAAACCTTGTACGTTAAGCCGGAAAATGTGTTTTAGGTGATGGTAAGAAAAGCCCAACGTTCACCTGCGTGAGATGACGGAGAGTAGCACGTTGGTGAACAGAAACATGGTTGTCAGGCGACAAAGTTGACCAGTAAAAAACAAAATAGAGACAGGCTGTACACACGGAGGTGTCAAGTGTTGTCTTCTCAGTTTTTTAATGCTTTAGCGTTAGAACCCCCCGAGAACAAAAAGAATCCGGCGTTGGCGGCCGCGTCTGAAGCCTCGGGGGGAAAAGAGGCAGAGTCGAAAGAAGGAAACGGCTGGCAAGAACGATAGAGAAAGAGAAAGGAGGAGAGAGAGGGAAGGAAGGAAGGAAGGCAAAAGGGGAGTGAAGGTGAGTTTGTGGGAGGTGATGGGTGGCGAGAGGGAAACCGCGGACGGCAGTCAGCGTCGATGTTCGGGAGAGTGAATCAGGTGACGCGCAACCGTCACGGGGGTAGCCCTAATGCTAACGCATAGTCTGCCGTATGAATCGCGTTGATCGTCTGTGTCTTCTAACGCGATAGCATTAAGGAGGGTAACGGAGTGGATTCCAAGAGAAGGCGAGCGTAGCAGAGGGTGGTAGAAAGTTAGGTGGGCGGATGAGATTAAGAATTTTGCGGGGATACGATGGCCGCAACTGGCAAAGGACAGGGTTAATTGGAGAGACATGGGAGAGGCCTTTGCCTTGCAGTGGCCGTAGTGAGGCTGATGATGACGATGATGATGATCTCGTAGAAAATTCGGCGTCGGTGTTGTTGACCATGAGTGAAAAATTTACGAAAAATCCCCAGAAAAACAGTTATCAGCTGCGCTAGTTTGAAACAAGTTCTCATGAGAGTTTTTGCCAAAGTGTCCTGGTGTGGGTGTTTTTGTTACCTCCCGAGCCCAGTGCAAGAGAAGAGTGCATGAAAAAGGGTATGAAAAAAAAGGGGGAAGAAATTCCCACAACATTCTATATTGACGTGTAAATGTGACACCAGCATTAAGACAAATAAACAGGTACCACGCACATACATCAGAAGCCAGAAAGCGTGTTAGATAAACCTGAATACCAGAGTATTTCAACAGCGAGTCGGCCTCAGTTATTGCCTCAATATATGGCTAGTAGTGCCTGCCAGAATGAACGGCTGACTAAGTGAGTGTAGCCAAGTGCGCCCTTACTGCTCTGTTTCACCTTGGCATTCTCCTTCACATAAACCTTTTGCATGAAACGTAACACGGCGACTGACATTAATAGTCTAGTCTAACATCACATGGTATAAAAAGATAAACAGCTATAAAACAGCGTACTAGTACATCGTCATTCGTAGTAAGGAAGTTTGTAGCAGTTCCTCGCAATGCAGCGCAGCCTAAACGTGCCGCAATCCAGCGTGAGTCTACAGAACAATCAGAAATGCAAAAGGCGATACCACACTGGGCGGAACAGGGGCCGCACTCTCTGCACACCTTGCCGGGGGAACCGTAACCTACAGGAAACACTGAATACAAGGCGGAAAACTCCCACGAGGATTATCAGGAGAGAATCGGAAGCAGATGATCAGCGATTACGGCGGGCGCGACGCTTTTCGGCAGAGGCGAACAACGTGCTCCACGTTCCTGAGAGTGTCACGTTTACGGCAAGAGCCGGGAAAAATTCGAAGCGCCTGGCGAACCGCGCAAGGCCAGAATCCACGTAAGCTTCCTTTTTTCCCCTTCACGTGCTTCGCAAACGAATCTGCGCGGATACTAGTGCGCGTGCGGCATCAGGGACGTGTTCGTTCGTACAAGGACTGGGGGAAAGGGTTTAGGAGGCTATAACGGGGAACGGTTACACCGGGCCTCTCCGATGCCGCCCCGAAGCCATCAGGGACGGCGTCCGCTTAGTGGCATCGGGCGAAGCGTTTTCGTGTGCGTCGCCCACGCATCCCCTAATAGGAAATTAATGCCATTTTAACGATCCGCGCCGTATCGAACGACGCCGCGGCGGCGGCTGGGCTTTACAGCGCCGGCTGGTCACGTGGCTGCGGGGCACGCCCGGTAAGGGTGTTATGCGCTTCACGCAGTTCTCCCGGCACGGCGCACACTTCTCCTGGTGGTGGGGCAAAAGAGCCTTCGGGGCAACCCGGTGGGACCGGTCGGTTCGGACCCCTCAGAGCACCTGGGGTCCCAAATTAGTCGTTCGGAGGGACATTACGGACGTCAGGTTGACGACGAGGAGGCGGACGTGCAGCTGTAAGCGAACGTGTGGTTTGGGCCTACGGTACCTGAATGCAGTCTTCGTTGTATTTCTTGACCCGTTGCTTGCTCTATTGACAATTATGCGCCAGAAGAGGCTGTTAAGCTAAGAGGCACTGCTTTGTACGACTACTATCGTTTCTTAGCGATCACACTATTCTACCTCAGAAGGTAGAAGTTTGTCAAATAACATATTGTTAGAATCAACGTGATGTGATAACTTTAAAAGAAATGTTCAGTAGCTTTTATAAAAAAAAAGTTAAGCACGAAAGGCAACAAAATAAACTAAAGAAGGAAAATATTTACGTCTGCTGGCGACAGAGAAAGTTTGCTGTAAGCGCTGTTAATTCACCCTTAATTAGAAGCGCCCACTTAGCTGAAGAGCATGCGCGGACAGTTTCGCTCTACGAAGCTTCATGGTTCAGTCGTTAACTGCCCTCTTTTTTTCCTTCGATTTCTTCTTCTGTCTCTTTCACTTGTTGGCGACAGAACGAGCTCTATTTGTGATATAGACCATACACATAGTGATGATTCTCATAAGCTGCGTAGAAAAGTGATAATTTTGACATTTAATCACATCACATCACTTTCTTCAAACGTATGAACCCAGATTATATGGATTCATAATAGCTCAGCCGTTGTCGTGATTGCAGGAGCACCACTTCTCTCGCGATACTTTGCGCTTCTTTTTAGCTAATAAAAGATGCTATTACTGCAAGTATTGCCGGTATACCAACGCCCCTAATCATAGCGGAAGTAAGAATTGATTGGTGGTACTTTCAATAGAGGGCCGTAACGCCCAAAACTTCCACTTGTACTGCTCCGTGTGATCAAGCGACAACAGGGGTGTTCACGCCCGCTATACTTACCCTAAAAAGAAGTGGAAAACTTTTATAGCCTTCGGCGTTCTTTAATTGCCTCCATTACGGCGAGAAACAAATTGTCTGCGTGGTCTTCAACAAAGTTCGCCTTTTCTGCTCACTCCGATCCCTCTTTCCATCGCTTCACGAAAAACGCCATTTCTTACCTTTGAACGATGTGCACTTTACCATCCCCTTAACGAGTAACAAATGTTGTTGGGGCCTGCAATGCAGCAGCCCAGCGTAGCGGAAAGCGAATGTTACTGCCGCCTTAGCTTAACTGCACTGTAGCAAGAGCTGGTGGTGGTCTTCGTCAGTCTCAAAGCCCTCCTCGTACCGATAAACGTCTCCAGGGAGGATCTGTATGCCCCATTTGCCTTGGTTAAAGAAAGTCGGTTTGGTGCATCGAAGCGGGTACGCAAGGCAAAAGCATGCTGGAGGATTTTGCAGCGTCTGTGATTACTTAGTGCCCCTTAGGCTAGGCTACTCCGCTTAAACAGTGGCGGGAAGAGATTAAAAACTAGAAGACGTAACAATGAGTGTTCAGTACTGTACGGGTGGCAATGAAGTGAAAATTAAACACGCAACATTGTACATTACAAAGATTAATGTGTTTTCTTCAGAGAGTACAAATGCTGTTTTTAATGAGGAACTCGTGCGCGCCCCAGATTCGCTTATTGATACTTGAAAACTGGAGCAAGCTGGATCTGTCGGCGTATGCACCGCGAACGGCACCAGTGTTTTTTGCCGTGCGCTTCGTGGGCTGATACGTTCTCGCAATATTAAAGTCCTTTTAAGTTTTTGAACGGGAGAAGCATAAAACTTGCCGCAAATATGGTTGCGAGCTGGAGTGCGTTCAGAGCTAGGGCTCTGTACAGAACAGAAGCACGGAAATAAATATCTTGATTTCATATTACGTTCGCTGGCTTAACCCTTGCATAGGTTATTGGTTTGTAAGCACACAATAACCTTTGCCTACGTAAAAAAAAGAACTTGGACGAAAGACTTGCAGTGTTTAATTCGTTGCGCATATTTGTGGAGAGAGGAAATGAAGGAATTAAATTTTACACCGTCGAAACTGAAGAAGTCAAGACAACACACGCTCTCATTTTCTTCTATAGGAAACAGACTCGTTCTATGATTTACCATACAGGAACTTCTGCAGTTATCTTGATCGATAACTGCACAACGTCACATAAGAATAACATAAGAAAGACTCTGTCGGTGTTCCGCTACCGGCGTTCCTTTTCAGTTAAAGATAAGTATAGTTGTTTTTCCCTCCCGACCTTATAGAAGGAAATTGGGCTGATGATGATTATTGAAGGATGCTTGACGTCCTGCAGAATCGATATTGCTCAATCACGTTGCTCGAGGACACTTCAGGAGAGGTTAACTTTTTCATAACAATTATTAAAACAAAGAAAAGTATAAGCAAGGAGAAAACTTATCTACATTTGACTCACCCGTAGTTTTTCCTGACGAAACCAGCCTTCGGTCCCGCCGAAACAGCTGGCTTTAAAAATTATGTCCCCACCCTCGGTGGGGACAAAAACCAATCACATAAATTCCCAAACATAAAATTGCGGAATTGGTAAGTTGGTTTTTTTTGAGGAAGGGAAATGGTGCAATATCTGTCTCTTATATCTCGGTGGACACCTGAACCGCGCCGTAGGGGAAGGATAAAGTAGGGACTAAGAGAAGTAAGGAAGAGGTGCTGTAGTGGACGGCTCCGGAATAATTTCGACTAACTGGAAATCTTTAACGTGCACTGACATCGCAAGCACACGGGCGCCTTTTGCGTTCCGCCTTCATCGAAACGCGGCCGCCGCGGTCGGGCTCGAACCCGGGTACTCCGGCTCGGTAGACGAGTGCCTTATCCACTGAGCCATCGCGGCGGGTTTACAAGCATCCACCCAATAAATATCCGCTCAATAAATTATGGGAAAAAGGAAAGCATAACGAATCAACGATTGGGAAAAGGAAAACACAGCAAATCAACCATTGGGGAAAGAAGATGTCATCTCGACCAACACTGTAAAAGTATCTACGAGTACACTTTCCACTATCGAGATTTCAGATTATTCCCTTTTCCTACCGCGAGCTTCGCGAACACTCTCGAGCTTGTTTCAACCTCTGGTAAATCCAGTTTCGAGGAAAAGCCAGCTCAGAGGTTCATATAATCAGTGCCGTCAGTCACAAACCACATGGCGACAATTACAGACAGGCTGTTTTATTTCCCCCCACCGTCTCTCATGCTTTCACCCCACCTTTCCTCCTGATTGTACCACCTGTGGCGTGCCCAGATCTACACTTTTCCACTACCTTTGGGAATGTCCTTCCCCAAAGGCAGTACCCCCCATCCCCAATCCCACTCATTCTTCCTGGGAGGCTGCTTTACGGACCGCTCAGCCCGCCGGCCAGAAATGGCTGGTGGATCGGGCTTTACGTGAAGCGCAAGCCCGTTGACTCCTGGACCAGTAGGGGACCACCCTGGAAGATTTTTTGTTTGGTGTAATAAAGTTGTTTCCATCCATCCATCCACAAACTGTCTTCATGCACAGTGAACGGACGGACACAAACTCTCGTACAAAGCCCGTCTTTCGCGTCTCCCTTCCCTCGAATGTGAGCTGAGGTTGACCGGTGCTAATGTCATTCTTCTTGTCTGCAGTTAGCGGGGCAATGTCTCGTTGACCGCTTCTTAAGCTGTCAATGAGCGCCGCATAGACGCCCTACGCTTTTTGCAGCGCCGCCGAAGACACGGGACAAAAGTCCCACGACGCGGATCATGATGCTTCGTCACCGCCCACGTGCTCCCGCCTCGCCGCAAGAACATTCTCCCGTATTCTCGAAATTCTCCACTGTGCGGCTCTTCCGATCCTGCTCGGTAGCGACTGTGGCTCACCCCCTTCTCTGCCGTTGCGCGGAGGGCAGAAAAGAAAGATACTCAACGGGCATTACTTTTTCGCGAACCCAAACGCGACGAACAATGCATAGCGCCGCAAACTTCACTAGTGCTTGGAAATAAAAGAGCCACTGCGCCGTTAAGAAACGAAAGCACGTTCATCCCCTCTGTTAGTTCTTACTTCTGATCGGAAGAAGCTGTGCTAGAGGCCACACTTCGGAAAACAGATAATAGCTGATCGTCAGTGTATGCAATAAAAGCGTATTTATTTGGGACGGACAGAATAAAATTGTGACTCTAATGTCTTCCTAGCAGAATTCTGAGCGCATTCAGGCAACAACACAGAACAGATATATAAAAGAAATAACCATAAAACATCTATTTTCAAGCAGGGAGGTAACATTGTTTTATAACGTGAGAGCCCACTTATGCAAGACTGACCACGTGAAAGCTGCAAACACGAAAGCGTGATTTCTGAAGCTTTATCTTTTCGAAATTATTATGTAGACTGTTCCTCCAGCAATCTCCAATATTTTCCCTCCGACGGCGCAGCCTCTCTCGGCTGAAGCATATGTCTGTTCCGGCGGTTATTGAAAAAAGGCCCTCCTATAGTTACAGTGCGAAAGACAGGACAAGAGAGGACGACAGAACACATCGCTGTGTCGTAACTACGGAAGATGGTCACCAACTAGCCAAACAGCTTGCTTTATCCCGCTGGACTCTGGAGACAGGCGCGAAGTTTGCACACAAGACGCTAATGTCTGCAACGCTGGCGTTGTCTACCATAAAATCTGAAGTGCTTGCTTTCATTCTGTTCATACTGAAAAAAATTGACGTGTGGACTTCTGATTTTGCGGAGAAAACTGTGATTCCGTCAATGCTAAGAGTGTGGTTTGCTGAGAAGCCGCTCAATGAAGGACGCGAAAATTCGAGTGCGAACTTTTTGGCAAGTGTTCTCAGTCTATAATTCTGTCAGGCTATTCATGGCTATTTCATGTTCTGAAAGTTTACACCTAGAATGCTCTCCGTTCAGGATTTTGATGGTAAACGGAACCACTTTCAGATCGTAGTTACGTGCTCATAACTGAGATTTCGTAACGAAACATGTAGAAGTGCATGGCATAAGGGAATACTTTAAGTGCCAACTCTAATTAGATAACAAGCGCGAAACGCGCCGAAAAGTTTTACCTATTAATAGTGACGGCAATGTGATGACTTACTTTGTTCTTGAACTGCCTCTAGAAAGTACAAGAACTTTTGATGCTCTTTGTCTTCGTAAGCTGTACCCTCGCAAATGCATTAACCTATGCATACATGCTCTGATGCTGATACAGTTTCACGAATGCGACACCGCAAACTGAGGTTGCTCATAGAAAGCCTAATGGAGCTGGCATGTGAGCCGACTCAAATGCTTTGCGAAAGCAATACGATGAAGGGTGGCGCTTTGGTCTCCGTTTCTGTCCAAACTCCAAGGTTTGGCAAACAAGTAATCCAAAAAGCACAACACGCGGTTAGAGCACTGCATGGAGTACCTTGAGTTTTGTATCGGGCAAGGCAAACTTGCGCTTTATTTAGCGAAATTCACAATACGTGCAATTGTTCCTCGATTTTCTTAGGTTGAATACGCGAAACGCTGAGACTTCGTATTTTCTTGCACAATAAAGAACACTATGGGGAGAACCAGAAAAGAGATTACTATCCGGAAGTGGCTTGCGCTAGACGCACGGGTTCACAAATAGCAATGTAACGTTGAACAACAACCAGCGACAGAGAACGTCGGTGCAGAAATGCGGCCCCATAGGCCAACATTTTATTGCTTGCTCTTATTTCGACTGTCGGAATTTTCGGAACGCAGATATAGAGGCACAGCTTACGTAAGAAATTCAGCTTCAGAAGGGTAATGGAATTCATGTATTCTCGTTTCGACAGAGAAGTCATGTTTGCAATGCACTCGAATGGAATTCCTCTGTGCAGCGCGTTCACCCAGCAT
Organism: Amblyomma mixtum; assembly: GCF_055824585.1. NCBI lineage: Eukaryota > Metazoa > Arthropoda > Arachnida > Ixodida > Ixodidae > Amblyomma > Amblyomma mixtum. The sequence goes on along the minus strand of NC_143013.1, from coordinate 59,536,441 downwards.
AGCGAACGCCCCGAATTTTCGCGCTGCATTGAAAGCATCGAACCAACGCTCAGTACGCTGGAAGCAGCACCCGGCCGTCGCCTATTCGCAGATGCCGGTATTCGAAGCCGAATGCAATCTATTTACAATTTCTTTAAAATGCTAGCTGAAGATTCAAATCTTTCACAAACGGGTTCCTGGCAATGCGCGCCGTTGTTCACTTCCTACCTTCCCTACAGCCTGCAAGAATGCTTGCTCGGAAATAGAAGTACCCGGGTCGGGCCTTTATATTGAATGTGCTGAATGTTTTTCTACATTTCTTCGATACAGCTGCCTACCGAAATGAAGGAAAACAGGAATTTGAGATATACGGGAATGCGAATCAATCCATTGCCACGTTCTCGGCATCACAGGCGCGTTTTACAGAAATATTCTCTATGTCAAGTGAAAGGCAGCAGCAGTATACAGAACTTCCGTTGCAAAAAGTTACTAAGAAACTTTGTAGTTTATCGCTGCAGGCTGACCCGGGCATCTAGAATTCTTTAGAACAAGCTCTAATGTCAATTTGAGTCTATGCTCAGCTTATTAATTGACATGAAGGCACCATCGTGAGCTCGAGTTCTTGCTGACTTAATTTGTGACAATTTCTTTATGAATTGAGGTGATGTTTGGCTTATCAAAAGGAGTTAGATCGAGCCTTATTACAAAATAAAATGGTAAAGATAGGTTGCAAGTGTATTAGTAGTTTTTAAAAGGCTGTTTAAGGTTTTTACTATTTACTGGCGACGCTCAACTTAGTGCCTCTGTTATTTTCATGCGCGTTTTTTGTGCAGCTATAGAATGACTTTAGGGCGTTTTTTTATGTGAACGTAATTGTCCACTATTTTTCTGAGCCATTAGTTGAACTCTTGAGATTATAAATATACAGTGCACGTTCCGAGCGTGTGAAGCTCAGCCACCACTCACATAATCATTGTCTCCGTGTCAGGACGCCGTCACGGCATCGCTTTTCGTCAGAGGAAAAGATTTTCGGACCGGCGCCTCCACGAAAACGAACTGCCATTGACTATTGCCACTGGTCTACGTCTCCGCATTTTTGTGCGACGGCGCCCCACCGTCTTCAAAAAGATTGCTTTATGGTAAGTAGAAAACCAGCGGAAAGGACGCGTTCACAAGCAGAAGTACACAGGACCACGCTGTGTTTCCAGCGTTCACCTGTGCTTCTCCTGCTTGTGAACGCGCCCTTTCCGCTGGTTTTCCACTTACCATGCACCAACTGGCCCAACAAGCTACTCATCTTCAATACTATGTTTCTTTATGGTTAGCCGATTTTCATGACTTCAGTTCACAACTAGTCTCGCGGATATTCAATATGGTTTGAGCTTGTACAGTACGTGTTCTGCGATCAATGTGAGAATCAGGCCCTTGTTGCGTAAGAGGACTCATGTGAGTCGATTAGTGACCACACTTGTGAATACGTCATCTTCAGGTGGGACTGAAAATCGACTTCCTTAGTCACGCACGGCGTTGAACACATAATATGAGTAATATGATTTTATCGCTTGGTTGTATCTCCGCAGGCATTGGAATCTTCTAAGGACAAGCTCGAATACGTGAAAGTTGGCCGCCGTGGTGGCTCAGTGGTTATGATGCTCGGCTGCTGACCCGAAAGACGTGGGTTCGATCCCGGCCGCGGCGGTTGAATTTCTTTGGAGGCGAAATTCTAGAGGCCCGTGTGGTGTGCGATGTCAGTGCACGTTAAAGAACCCTAGGTGGTCGAACTTTCCGGAGCCCTTCGCTACGGCGTCTCTCATAGCCTGAGTCGCTTTGGGACGTTAAACCCCATATACCAAATACCGAATACGTGAAAGCTGTAATACTACACAACTAGCAGAATAATCACGCACAATCATTGGCCAACCGGTTGTAGCCGCGCTACGAATCGGTCAAAGGACATCAGCCAGTCACAGGCGTGCCACCAGTACAGTCGTCACCACTTCGAGTTGGAGCACTCTACCATCCTGCCGACGGCATAATAAGATTAGCGACCTTGACATGCCAGATTCGAAGATGGGTTGTGCACTTCATTATGATTTCTTGAGGACGGTTCTGGGAATCTTGGGACTGCCGTAATTTACATCGCAAATCCTGTTTTCGTTTGACCGAAGTGCGCAGCAAAGAATGGCTTATCTGTAGCAATGTATGCAACAGTGAGCACATGGAAGCAGTCTGAGAGTGGGCCCTCGATGACCTCACCCAGAGCGTGATTAAAGAACAAAGTTGGGCTAGTTGGTGCTTTTGATCCACAGTCTGCGACATATTACTAGAGTTAAAATACACAGAAATGACAGAGAGTAGAAACACACAGGACAGACGCTAGCGCCAGACGCCTCTAGCGTCTGTGCTGTGTGTTTCTACTCTTTGTCCTTTGTGTTTATTTTAACGCTAGTAATACGTCGCAGCCTGTGCACCCAGAGCAATGTCTGCCAGTGTACAGGCAGAAAAACTTAGCACAAGTGGGCGTGCGTTGCAAAGCCCATGTGCCAGCTTGGTTCTCCTTTCTCTGTAAAAAACAGAGACATTCTGACTGGCATTCGCAAAAAAAAAAACAAAAAACGATCGGGTGGGAAGGTTTTCTATATTGAAAGTCTTGTCTCTTGAGACTCAAAATCTTTGCTGCGTAAAGAAACAATCGCAATGCATTCGACAAACTTGTAACATCATGCGGGTATGCCTGACTTTCCACTGAGATCATAACTTTCGCACATGCATTTTTATGGAAGGAGAACGCAAAGCGCCATCGCTTTTTGCGATGTCCGAGTGTACGTTAAACAACGTTCGGTGGTCAAACCTGGTACGGAGAGATCCTCTGCAGGGTCTTCCACAGCCAAAGCGCTGCGTCGGGACGTTAAATCCCAGATACTACGCTAACCTTTTCACGTGATTAGTTACACAACTCAAAGACTACTGCATCACTTACTTTAGTTATCAATTTTGGCGCTTTCAATTTTACAGCCAGCCCTTGTTGCCAAAGACAAGCCTCCGAAGGCGAGTATAACATCTTTTGTGATTGAGAACAAAAACTTCTGGTCAGTTGTCTGTGCTCGAGTCGCTATTTTTGACAAAGTCAAGCACAGACCAACTTTAATTACGTTGATGCAAGAAGAGAAAAAAGAAATGATTACTGACCTTTCCTTTGAACGGCGTCAGTGTGGTGGTGGTGGTCGTGAAAACATTTATTCAGAACAGGAGGTGTTTGGATCGGCCCGTAAGGGACCGATCCTTACAAACACTAGGTGGAGGTCCCTAGTTTGGGACCCCAGTGGCGGTAGCCGCCGCCCAGGCGCGCCCGACTAAGGCTTGTTGGGCCTGTAAGTCGTGGCAGCCGAGCAGGGTCGCCTCACAGTCCTCCCGGGTTGGGTTGGGGATAGGGGGAATGACCGGGTTGGAGGGGCAGGCCCACACCATGTGATATGTGTCCGAAGACACCGCACCACAGTGCGAACAGTTGTCGCTAAAGGAGGGGTCAAAATGTTTTAGTGCTGCCGGGCACAGCAATGTATTGGTGAAGAGGCGGAGAAGAAGCCGCTCATCCGCCTTCTTGAGGCCTTTACATGGGCTAGGGTAAAGGCGATGGTTATCTTGAAAGTAGGTTGCGATATTTTTGAACGTATAAACCGGATTAAAATCGGGTTCCTGATCAGGTGGGGAGGAGAAAACAGCCCGGTGAGAGAGCGCGCGGGCGGCTGCGTCCGCTGCCTCGTTTCCTGCCAACCCCTGATGAGCAGGGGCCCATATGAGGTGACGGTGTGCGGGGTCCGTATCCCGTATGCAATTTTGGTATATTCGATAGGCTAGGAAGGGAGTGCTGCGTTGTTCGACGTTCCGACAGGCCCCTCGCGAGTCGGTAATTATGTATTTTGAATTGGAATGTGAGGCCGCGAGAGCAATCGCGACCTCTTCTGCTTGTGTTGCACTGCGGGCTCTGAAAGTGAGGCCGTTAACTGTGTTGCTGTTGTGAACTACCGCGGCCGTGTACCATCCCCCGTGGTGAGGGCCGGAGGCGTCCACGTAGTATACACCTGTTTTGTTGCCATAATATGGGACTAGCGCTTCCGCTCGTGCCAGGCGCCGACCATTATGGTCTTCATGTGACATGTTTGCTGGAAGAGGCCGCACGTGGAGGGCACGTCTCCACAGTTCGGGGATGCGAAACCTGTCTTCCATTGGAGGGGTGTGTTGTATATGGAGTCGAGCAAGAAGGCGGCGATCCGACTCCGTTAGCGAAAAACGCGTGTACTGGTTTGTAAGGTGCGCCTCCCGGAGCTCCCGGAAAGTATTCACAACCCCAAGGGCCATAAGCCGGCTGTTTGAAGTAGTGATGGGGAGGTCAAGGGCACGTTTAACAATTTTGCGAAGGATGACCTCAAGGGCATCCTCCTCTTGTTTCCGTAGGTGGAGATAAGGAGTCGAATAGAGAATTCGACTAGTTACGAAGGGGTTTGCCAGCCGCAAGGCATCCTTACTTCGTAACTCTCCGCGTTTGTTGGAAACCCGGCGGACCATGCGGCCCACCTGGTCCCCCACCTTACGGAATTTGGCCAATGTAGTGTCTGGCCGCCTGTGTTTGTGGATGTAGAGTCCGAGTACCCGTATCTCATCACTTTCGCGTATGGGACCACTCTCGAGAGAAAGAGATATTTTAGTTGTGCACTTCTGTGAGGGGCGGAGGTGCACAAATTCCGATTTTTGAGGGGAACATTGAAGACCGCAGCGGCGGGCGTAGCGGTCTACTATCGTCGCCGCTATTTGCCGGCTGGTTTCAATATCCCCTGTGCTGCCCTGCGTGGCCCACAGAGTGATGTCATCGGCGTACAGGGCGTGCTGCACGCCGGCGACACCACTCAGCTGGGCCGGCAGGTGCATCATGGCCAGATTGAAGAGCAGCGGGGAAAGTACCGCGCCTTGAGGGGTTCCCCGCGTGCCAAGTAGGTAAGGACCATGGTCTCTATCTTGAATTTGAATGTATGATTGACGATCCATTAAAAATTGGCTTATGTATCGGAATGTGTTGAGCCCACAGTCGGTGTGACTTAGGTTAGTGAGTATGATCTCATGTGTTACATTGTCAAATGCCCCTTTAAGATCCAAGGCGAGTACGACCCGGTCATTATGGGGGCATTCGAGGGGGTCAAGGACTTCCCGATTGAGTTGCAGGAGGACATCCTGTGCGGATCTGTGTGGGCGGAATCCGAACATGGTTCTCGCAAAGACATGTTTGTATTCAAGATATGTAGATAACCGATCCCGCACCATCGTCTCCATTAGTGTGCCCACACATGAGGTGAGAGAGATGGGGCGGAGGTTATCTGTGTCAATTGGTTTGCCAGCTTTAGGAATAAAAGTGACCAAAGCCGTTTTCCATTCGATTGGCAGGGGGGTGTCCCTGCGCCGAATCGCATTGACGTATTCCAGGAGGGACTGGTATGCCAAGTCGGGCAGGTTCGTCAAAAGCTTGACGGTGACCTTATCCCGTCCTGGCGCAGTGCCCCGTTTCATTTTGGCGAGAGCCGCCCGCAGATCATGGAGCTGGAAAGGTTGATCCAGCTCCGTGTTCTCTCTGCCTGCATAAGAGTACGCAGATCCACGGGGGTCTTGGGCTGTACACAGATACTGGTCCCGAAGTTTCTGTGTCAGTCAGTCATGTTGCCAGGAAAAGCGTGCATGGCTCGCTGCAAATGTTTTTGTGTTTCGGTTCGTGTTTGGGTTGGGTCGATTAGGGCTCGAAAGAGACGCCACGTGTTTCGGCTGGACATTTGTCGCGCGGCCGTGTTGCATCTATCTACCCAGTTGGAGTCGGCGAGTTGGGCCACGTACTCTGCCGCTTTCTGGGTAAGCTCGGCAAGTCGAGCTTTAAGCTTTCTATTGTGTTTCTGGCGTCGCCAACGGCGGACGAGGCTGCGACGGGCTTCCCAGAGGTGTAGAAGGTGGTTATCCACGTCCGTGACCGCCTCTGAGAGCTGGATGTGTGTTTCATGCGAAGAAAGGTGTGCCAGCAGATGTTGGGACCATGCTGTGTAGCCTTGCGCGGAAATGGGTGTATTATCAAGTGAGTTAAAATTTTGCCTGAATTTCGTCCAATCTGGGATACGGGCTTATGTTCTGGGACGCTTGAGAGGGCGTGTGCGTAGTGTAGTGTTAATGATGCAGTGGTCGCTACCGAGGGTCTCCTCGGTGTTGAGCCAGTCTGCGTGTCGTATGTTGCGAGTGAAGGTTAAGTCCGGGCACGTATCCCGTGTCACGAAGTTTCCTAGCCGTGTTGGGTGGACGGGGTCCGTGTGGAGGGTGAGGCCCAACGTGGACGCAAGCTCCGCCAGCCTACGTCCGCGCGACTCCTCCTTGCGATACCCCCACAGCTGACTGGGAGCATTAAAGTCGCCCACAATCAGCAGGGGATCGCGGCCCGCTCCTCTTAGCGCGCGGCTAAAGAGGTCCGCAAAAGTCACTCGCTTGAGTTTGGGAGCGCAGTACACGCTGAGTATATGCAACGGCGGGTCCCTGCGGCGGAGTGGTAGGATAGTCACCATTACATGAATACTCGAGCTTGAGGTCGAGATCCACTAAGTTGGCTGTGTAGGCTTTGTGAATGAGAAGACATGACGCGGGATCCTGTTGGAACGTCGTGTAATTTGAAAGTGTGGCGCCCAGGCCTGGCTCCTGGAGGGCAACCACGGCTGGTAGGGACTCGAAGGTTTCAAGGTAGAGGCGGAAATTGGCCCGCTTAGTGCGGTTTTAAAGCCTCTACAGTTCCATTGTGTTATGGAAGTTGATATGGCCGAATTGGAGATGGCGGAACTCCTTTGATTAAGGTGTCTCGCCATGATTTAAAATTCTTGGGTGGGAGGAGGAGGGATTGGCTGCCCCAGAGCCAGCTACTTGCGCCATCAAGGGCGTGATGATAGAAGGAGCGGGGCAGCTGTCCTCATTGTCCGAATCAATAATCAGACGGTTGAATTTTGAAGGACGGGATACGTCCCTAATGGGCCCCGTGCGACGGAGGAGGCGGGGGTTGTCCAAGATGTGTTTTGATACTACCGCGGGGACGGCAGATTTGACCTTGGTCAAGATTTGGTCCAAGGCGGTCTGGATCATAGATCGTAATTTAGAGGTTAAGCGCTCCTCCATCGCGGAGATGGCTGTCACGAGGGCAGGCGAGATCTCCGCGTCGCTCTCCATTGCGTCCGAGTTCTGCGGGCTCGGAGCGGCGGACGCCAATTTTGATTCTAAATTTTGAATTTTGTTGAGCAAAAGCTCATTCTGTGCCCGGAGCACGTCGATCTGTTTTTTTGTATTCCGCGTCGAGTGCGGAGACGGTAACTGGGGAGGCGGGGGAATGGGAGGAGGAGGAGGCGATCTCAGCCCAGCTGCTCACCTGTTGTTTGCCGTGTTGAGACGCTGATGCCCGGGCGCCGGCAGCGCCATTTGTCTTGAGCGCAGGGAAGTGGCCAGCGTCCCTGCCGCTGGGCGGTGGCGGTGGGGGCGTAGTCTTGTTCCCGGGCGGTGACTTCACCGAGGATGATGATGATAACGTTTTGTTGTCGATGCCGTCAGCCCCACGCGGCGTTCCGCCACCGGCACCTGAATTGGGATGACTGGGCTGCCGGCCAGGTCGCTGTTTTCCAGGGACCTCGGAGCGCCTAGCCTTGCGGCCGGGCACCTTGAGCTGCCTGAATTTCCCCGTGCAGTCCCGGGAGTTGGTGGCGTGGGCTTGCCCACATGACTGCACAGGACGGAGTGCACTCATGGGGTGTCTCCACCCCGTCGACGGTCGACACCGCACTGCCACAGAGGCCACACTTTTGATCCGGGCAGGGGCATTTGTCCGCTCGGTGTCCCACGGTACCGCACCGCACGCAGGCCGGGATCATTTTCTTATAGGCACGCACAAGGGTGACTTCTGAGTTGTAATGAACGTATCGCGGTACCACTTTGCCCACAAAGGTGAGCGCCGCGACGTCTGATTTTCCAAGCTTGCGGATATCGGCAAGCTCTCCAGCACGCCACTGAATCTTGTTTTGCAGAGACTCACTGGTCTCGTGCTTGGCCACGGTGATGACGCCGCGGCACGCGTCACCAGTGAGCTTCAACTGGCCGTACATAGAGAGCTGGCCTTTCGGTGTTGTTAGTTCGAAGTCACGCAATAGCTTGTCTGCGACGTGCGGCTCTCGGGTGCCTGCCACGATCAGGTTTTGCTCCCATGTGGGGAGCAGGCTGAGCGATGCTGCGGCCTTGGCGCCCAGGTAGGCCGCGAACGCTGCTCCCAGCTCACCATGTTGAAAGACATCCTTCAGAGCGACGGTCACCCGGGGCTTCAGGATGATAAAGATGTCTTCGGGATGAAGCCGCGGAAGCCGCTTTGGTTTCCAAGCAAGTCCCTGGGGCCCACCGTGAAGCGCTGCAGCGCGCGCAGCAGCGCTGTGCCGTGTTGAGCGGCCTGGCGACGTGGCGTCCGCTTTCTTGGAGTTAGCGTTCCGCTTGCGGGAGCGGCGTTCCACTAGCTTGAATAACTTCAAGTTCTCGATGGGCGCAGAGTCCGGGCTATCAGACGCTGGATTTGCTGGAACCTCGGACCAGGCCATGGCGTCCGGGTCGTAGCCACGTTGTAAGCTTGGCGAAGCCATCTTGCCGCGGGTGGGCGACTCACTCACGGCCGGGCGCCGGCGTAGACGTTAGGCCTAGCGCCGCCGCCACGCGCACTTTCCGAGCTCTTGACAGCTCGAGGCAAAGAAGGCATCTTCGATTTTAAGCATGAAATGCTTTTAGCTCCCGTTGTCGGCAGTGTGGTGACGTCACGGTGAGACCGAGAGCCATCATCCGGGCACTGAATTCCAGTCATCCGGGCACTGAAATCCACTCATCCGGGCACTGAATTCCAGTCATCCGGGCACTGAAATCCACTCATCCGGGCACTGAATTCCAGTCATCCGGGCACTGAAATCCACTCATCCGGGCACTGAATTCCAGTCATCCGGGCACTGAAATCCACTCATCCGGGCTCTGAAACGAGAACATCCGGGCACCGTACGAGACTTAACGAGATTTAACGAGACTCTCTAAGCCCTCCTACGCGACCGGCATGCAAGCGACGGTTGGTCTCCAAATGAGACAAAAAATAACTGCTGCCAGGGCCTTCTCAATGTTTATCAAGATATCAGTGGAGCTGTGGGTTTGATAATGCACGGAATTATAATTTCCGATTTCTAATAACGCGTGCAAAAAGTACATAAATGCCACGTTACACTTCGTTCTCATACGTGATCCGGGGGAGAAGCGCTGCGTTCAAAGGGCAAGGCATCGCGCCGAACAGGTGGTGGCGTTCCTCCCTTCCTTTACGGTGCGGTTCGGGTGTCCACCGAGATGGCAGAGAATTACTGCGCCATTTCCTTTCCTCAAAAAACCTTGCGTTCACATGGCAAGGCATTGCGCTGAACGGGTGGTGGCGTTCCTCCCTTCCTGTACGGTGCGGTTCGGGTGTCCACCGAGATGACATTAGGCCCGTAAACATTTCATGCTTACTCTACTCTCGTTTACGGGAGAGGCAGAGATTTTTAAGCATGAAATGCTTTTAGCTCCCGTTGTCGGCAGTGTGGTGACGTCACGCCGAGACCGAGAGCCATCATCCGGGCACTGAAATCCACTCATCCGGGCACTGAAATCCACTCATCCGGGCACTGAATTCCACTCATCCGGGCACTGAATTCCAGTCATTCGGGCTCTGAAACGAGAACATCCGGGCACCGTACGAGACGTAACGAGATTTAACGAGACTCTCTAAGCCCTCCTACGCGACCGGCATGCAAGCGCCGGTTGGTCTCCAAACGAGACAAAAAATAACTGCTGCCAGTGCCTTCTCAATGTTTATCAAGATATCAGTGGAGCTGTGGGTTTGATAATGCACGGAATTATAATTTCCGATTTCTAATAACGATGCAAAAAGCACATAAATGCCACGTTACACTTCGTTGTCATACGTGATCTCTTAGGGGCTTCGCGCATCGAAGCAAAGCCGCGCAGGCGCACAGGGGCCCGGGGGAGAAGCGCTGCGTTCAAGGGGCAAGGCATCGCGCCGAACGGGTGGTGGCGTTCCTCCGTTCCTGTACGGTGCGGTTCGGGTGTCCACCAAGATGACATTAGGCCCCCCGTAAACATTTCATGCTTACTCTACTCTCGTTTACGGGAGAGGCAGAGATTTTTTTTTTCATGGTCTCCTTTCTCAAAAGCACCGGTGAAGTGAAGCTGAGAATGCAGCTGCTTACGACAGAACGTAATTTGATTTCAACGCCTCACGGAAGTGCCGTAAACTCAAATATGTCCCGTTGACAGCGTACAGAGCAAAGCGGATGTCACCGGAGGAGCAAAAATAAGCCATCTTTTTCTGAGAGCGGTCGAAGTTCTTCCACTTAGCCCCCAGGGAATACATCCTCGGGGCTAAACAAGCACGACGAGCGAACGCTTCGTGCTGTTGGCAGCCTGTCATCTTAGCTCAGATGCAGAGGCGACACGGCGCCCAGGGACAGATGTGATCGCACGTGCGTCCCTTGAACATCTTTTGCGCGGCTCGAGCAAAAGCGAGGACTGAAACGACAAGAATTTTTTTAAAGGACAGCGCACCTACTTGTTGTGGGCATCCATTATTGAATGTGTGCCTGTTTCGGGTAGTTCTATGACTAGCTCTGTCCTGGAAGCTGGTTGCACTGCTTCTGTCCCCCATTTTCTATACTTTGTGCCAGATGCCCTCTGCATCTGCTGTTGTCTGGTTGCGAAAGCGGTCTTCACTTTCCTCTTTTTATGGTTTAACCTCGGAAGTAATAAAAAATCAAAATTTGCTGGTTATCACAGAGCTTACGGCGACATCGCCTCAAACTGCCTTATCACGGCTGGCTGATGCACGTCTGCTTGCATACTGATGGAAGTTAGTATACTTCGTGTAAAGGTTTCCATGCTGTGTGCTCGAAATTACCTGAGCTACGAATCCGAGAATTAGATTTATGAGCCTTTTCGGCTACATTCACCACTACAGTAGTGGCGGCGACCTAAATGAATGGTGGGGATAAGACCTTTATCTAGTTTCTTTTAGTTTGTACACATAAATTGGCCTCTGAACGACAGAGTAGGTGTGCGGGCTTTAAGAACCCATTTCAGTTAAATGAAAACAATAAATGTGAGCTTTCGCTAGGCATGTGCGAGAATAAACTAATAAAGAAAGAAAAGTAATAGTTTAGCATTCATAGGCGACGGCTAAAGAAGGATCGTCAAGCAGCAATGAGAGCAAACAAGCACACTTGTGCAGGAGGCTTAGGGAGATGAAGCAGAGCCACAGAAAAAGAAAGAAGAAAAGGAAGAACAGGCGAGATTACAAAAAAAAAACAATCCGAAATTATACTATAAGCACATCAGTTAGTATATTTCGTTCCATACAGTGCAAACTACACGAGAAAAAAAAACATGCGTCGAAAAGTTCGTCTTTGAGAATGGGTGAAGAGTAAACGAGAAACCAAAATGGCAGCGCTTTCGAAAAAAAAGAACAAACGCAAAACATGCTTTGAAGCTGCAGGAACGAAATTTCGCATGCTGAGGACGAGTCAACTCAAACGCCGGCCAAGTAATCAGTTCGCTGGAAGAAGATATTAGCGCATCAGTGCAAACCTGCCGGAAGGACAACTCCGAAGTGTGAACAGAAAAATGTGAAAAAAAAGGTACACAAGAAACCGAAGGAAACGGCAAAAGGTAAAGGAGGCAGGGCGAAATCAAACGCTTAAGACCCGACGTCGGCCACCTGACACGTCAGCGTCCTTCAATCGGATCCTTGCTCACGGAGTAATTGGAAAAGGCACCCGGGCGAGGACAGGAAGGGAAAAAAGAAAACCTACAAAGGAGACAGTGCTCTCGGACAGTGGGATTCGTGTTCTCGTAGTACGGCCCTTGGGCGGAAAGCGTGGAAGGCGGAAAAACTCAGCCTTCGTGCTTCGCCTCGTTTCACCTCTGTCTGGCTGTTTTCCCTTCACTCCGTTCAGACAGACACATATGCTAAGAAGAGCCGCGTATTTCTGGCTGCTCCATTTTCATGACTTCCTTTTTTCTCAAACTCTGTTTCCCCGTCAGCCCGACTCGCAGCCCGGGGCGTTTTAAATTTTCAGCGAAGGCGTAGGCACGTTCTCTAAGGCATTGCCTCTGGGCGTCGCATCCACACTGCTTCGAATCTTTGAATTCGGGCTCAGAGTACCATCACGCTTGTCGTGCATCCGCTTCCGGGTTCGGTCGCGACTTTAGGCATGGCGGCTCTGAGGTGACGACAGCTGTGTTTGTTCGTCAACGCTGTGTTTTCTACTTTGCGTTGTTTTCCAACTTCAGTGCTTGTGTGCACTCAGCTTCATGTATCATTCTAAGTGCTCTTTAATTTGACGGTCAGTACTTCAACTTGCTGTCTTGCGTGGCCCATCATTGTTGCACCTGCTGCCCCCGCCTTCTTCTGTCTGGTTTCCAGGCATGCAGAGCATATATCGAGAACATGGCACAGTACCACCACTGGCAAAGAGGTCAATTTGTGCCGCATGACTACGAGTAGTACACACCACGTAGCTTTGGGAAGTACCTTCTTGAACCATAAAACAAAGGACGAAACACATACGACATACACATTGTTAAAGTGGTTTGCTTCCAGTCTCTCACAGAAATCCCATCTGTCGTCTAAAATTCTTTTTTCAGTTAATAAAAGGTCAGTACAATATTGACACATCCAATATTATATCGTTCTCCTCAGGGTACAACACAAGACAACGCCATGATTTTACAGTAACACGATTAAACACAGGAATTAACACCTTTAAGTAGTCCTTTCTCCCCAGAACGATTACAGACTGGAATAATCTAACTAATGATGCAGTAACCCAAACTTCACTAAAAAGGTCTGAAAGCCACCTTTAACTTTTTTATAATGTCGTATCGCTACATTTCTGTGTTTCGTTTGTACTTTTTGCAATTGTGTTCTTGATCTTAAATTGTTGATCAATTGTTTTTGAATTGTTTGCTTCTACCTGAGACCGTTTTGTTGTTTCCAGAATTTATGTATTTCTATATTGTGTGCCCACTTTGCGAAGGTCTTGTAAAAGATCGCCGTATCAATAAATAAATAAATATACGACCATGGTCACTGCGCAAGAAAGTACTTTAAAAGCTATGAACCAACTTGCCGAAACGGAAATACTGATTATCATATGGCCGGGTGGAAACGGTCGGGCGAGGTATGGAAAAGCGTTACAGCTGCTGCTGTCATTTTCTTGGATTATCGCACTGATTTCTTGAATAATTCAGTCTCAGTTGCCGAGAAACAAAGGCAAATATTTCACTCCGCTTCATTGGTAAAAATAGCTTCTGTCAATATTCTTCGCCATTTTCTGCAAAAAATTCACAGTATTCTTACATCCCCAGTACAAAGTGATAAAGAGCAAACATTTGCAGTCGTCTTAATGTGCTGCGGACGTGCGCTGTGATCAAAGTCGGCAGTGACAGCCAAATAGAGAAAGTTACTAAAAGCTTCGCCGAAATCTATATTATATGAAAAGTTGGCAATGTTTTTGCCTACTTTTTTTCCACCTGTGATAGAGCAATACTCCTGGAAAATCGCACTTGGACGTCGACTTATTGCCAGGCAAAATGATTTATAGTTCGAGCTGTTAATATCACGCTAGTAAGCTCTGTCAGCATCAGCGAGATCATAGGGACTCTTGCTTCTGTCAGGATTAGGCCGGGCAATGTGCCTGGCGAGCTCTTAATCCCCAATCTATGGAGTTCCCAGAAGCTCTCCGATTGGCTTGCGATTATGGTGCCCGGTAGTGTATTTCTCCCGTCGACGATAACAGCCCGTGGAAATGGAGCGACAGATTGAGTCTTCCTCCTGCCTGAAGGTGTAGCTCGTGTCAAACCTTAACACTGGAACATCAATCTCACTTGCAATAGGAGGCCCAGAAGCGCTTCTCTCACTGGCGTCTTCTAAATTCTGTATGTAAAACTCTTCTCTTTTCCAATATAGCTCACAACAAACTGCACCTTCAGAACTCAGTTATCAACTCAAGTGGTGTAAACAGCAGGACTTCAGAAAGATATCAGCGTAATTGGAGGAAAACTTGCCAGTTACTTTCTTACTGGGGTAATTGTATGTAGGGGACCACTCTTCAAGTAAAATTGTGCAGGAAAGATAGCACACAGGCCTACAGTTTAGTATTTGGTAACGCGAGACGGTAGAAGAATGTGTGAAATAAGGTACCAGACTTCACGTTAGAAAACTACAGAAAACTACATAAAGAGTTTTTTATGCATTCATGTTATTTTTTTTTTGCTTTTTAGCCGCAAATTCGCTCGCTCATATCGCACACGCATTAAGCAAATAAATCAATAAAGAGAAGGACGAAAGAGTAAACAGTGACAGACACTTTACCTTCGGCAGATCAAATTGTCGGGACACGTCAGTAAAATAAACAAGCGCGAACTATACTCCGCGACACGTTTTGTTAACAATCTTGCCAAAACTAGAAAGCCGAAAGGCGCCCTTTCACTCTACGCTGAAGAAGATAGCCCCCGGCTGCAGCTAATAGTGTCCTCTTGAAACATAAAGATAATAACACTTGTTATTTTAAGGCATATTTCTACCATAACTGCATGTTTTCAACTTGCAGAGTAAAGTCAAAAGCCGTCGGCTCGCCGCTCACCGATGCGCCGTGTTCAATGGGCGCGCTTACGTCGACACCTCTCCCAGACCATCGACGCAACTTTGTTTGGAAACTTGGCTGGGCACTGCTGTCTGCGGTGTGGTGTGTTGCTCTCCAGTACCCGTCCGAATCGTCCACTCCCGGGATTTAATCGCCACGCTACAGTCACCTGCGTGGTAGCGCCTGTCGTTTGGCTCGCGGTTCATGCGGGATTCCATGGGCAGGGCACTTCGTGCTCTCAGGCCGCTTCACCAGCGGCCGTTTTGCTCGCCTGTTAATTGTTGCGAGAATTTTTAGTTTCTGGCGTAGCCGATGCACCGCCGTCACTGGGGGCTTTCGACGCCGCGCTGTGCGGCCAATTGTCGGCTGTCTTCGACGGGAGCTGATGAGCTTTTTTCGTAGGTACTGTTTTTCTTAGGAGACGAAGAGTTTCACGGCAGTGGTCATGCCCATTCTTTTCTGCTAACAATGATCGTCTTGTTCTAGTTTTTAGGCCAAACTGGCACTAAGGTCTCTTTTTTTTTCAGTGTCAAATTATTGCCTTTTCACTCTTCTGCAAATAAGTACACTGTCCTTTTTTACATAGCCCACGCGCAATCCCTGATAGTTACTTAAAGACCTTTACGGTACCTCTTTAAGTGGCTCGCCTTACAAGCGTATTGTCATGTCTTCTTGTCAATGTCAATATATCCGGTAACCTTGGCATGTGTCCATCTGTAAATAATTTTTTTTTAAACAGTCACAAGCTTTTTTTATGCAATAATTTTTTTTTTGCCTACGTCCGGTTACACTGAGCTTCCGTAGATGGCGCCATTTGCGCCATCGATAGAGCAAACCAACACCGTAGTGACCAACGTGCTAGAAGGCCGTCCTGAGGCCGGACTACTGGAGCAGTGACTCAGTTACAGACTCTCCGGTTTTGTAGCTTTCACTGCATTGGCAAAAAATGTTGCCGATTGCATCCCGGCCTGGTGAGCAACAGCCTTTTGTTTAGTGAAGGCTGCAGCGGGGTCCCCTACAGAGACAAAAGCTAACTGGATAGAGACAGCAGGCCGGCGAGTCTCTACACCTACCGCAGAAATAAAAGTTTAAATGTACTTAGGGCGAAAGTAACCCAAAAGCTTTTTTTTTATTCATGGCGTCCAGCGGTCTCGGTAAGAAGTTGCTCTAGGTCAATGAAAAGAAAATAAAGCCTCGACCGACCACTGCAGTGCTACTATACACAACTCGAAGTACAGAAATCTTCCGACCGCCTTAGCGAGCGTTCTCATGAAGTTATCGCTGCTGAACCTATCTACTCGTTGGGCGATGATCGAGTGATGTTATCAAAAATTACAGCACCGGATTACCAGTCTAACCGCTGTTGTGAAAAATTGTGCTGTCCAGTAATGTCAGGCCAATAGAGCGCTAATGCTGCTCAGAACGCACCTCTTTATCAGCGCTTGGATTTAAAAATGATAACTACATGCACCGTAGAGACGTAATCATTGTTTTCTTTGTCTTTCTGCGACATTATCTCCCTGAGACCCACTCAAAGACTTGACGAGGCGAAAATCCTTAGGGACATCGGGGTTGAAATCATTAGTTATCATTATTGGGCTTCGTGAACTACACTGCTACATGAGATGGCCGGTGGTGAAACGCCTGACCGCTTTCACTCCTGGAACTTTGGAACGCAGACATTCGACTAATCTGAGTGTGCGGCTCGAAGGGAAGAGAAAAAATTAGCATTGGAGAAGGCTCAGCCTTTTCAAATCATGTATTCTCGACTACCTCGCAGTCGCACTAGAGGAGCTATGGTGACCGCAAGGCGCCGCTCACCCAGTGACACGCTAGAAACCACGGGAAGTGAAGGTACGCCAAGACAAGGTACTCCAGTGGCCGCTGCCACAATACCGCCTCCTCTATTTCAGTGCCATCCACATCGCTCTGCTTGAAATGGAAGCCATTTGAAGGCCTCTGTTGCTTTCCTCGCCGCTGTGTGACGCCACATATGGGGACTAGTGGCTTACGTCATAGCGCGAGGTGCTGGGGTGGCTGGCGATTGCATCTTATTAATGCAACGTCTTTGGAAGGAAATGAGGCTTAAAAATCGTTCGCTGATTTTATATGGTAGGAGGTACGTACCACTCGATCAGACGCCAAAAGTAACCGCGACAATAACCTGGTAGTCGCAGTACAAAGTCGCTCTGTCCCCCTCGCAGAGTGCGCTGGGCGGGTATAAAGGCTAGTGAATGGGAAAGCGCAAGAATTGGCAGTAGGAGAGGGGTGCATTTGGACATACCGGCTCAGCCGACTGTAATTGAAACTGAGCAGAAAAGCAGCTTTCATAGACGGCGGGAAAATGGAGCAGAGGAGGGCTGTTTTGTCGGCACGTGATAACATATTACGTGTCGGTATTAAAGCATAGCACCACTGCCACCAAAACGAGCTCCCTCCCAGCTGCCGAGCTACGAGGTGGCCGACATGCTTTTGGCGCGGACTGCCGAGACCTTCGTTTTTTCCACTTTTACATGTTGCAGCTTGCACAATGGTAGGTGCACTGTTCTCTTCAATTTTTCACTAAGTTGAACAGTGCAAATGCCAATAAAGAGCAGAGTTTTGATGCATTGTCACGAGAACTTCTTTAAAGGCTGCACACTGTTGTGAAATAGTGTAGGCATGTTGGCTAATTATACCACCATTTGTTTATTGCTCGCTCGCTGAATCTCTTAAGAACCTGATTATTTCAAAAAAAGATGCGCCGTGATGTGCAAACTTTAGTGTACGAAGGTTACTGCTCTCCAAACCTAAAGTTTACAAAGCGGCAAATTTTCGCCGGCTTTGAAAACGCCTTGCTTTCTGTGAAATGGCTTACGCCATCATATCTTTAACATTCGCCAGGCTCACAGTCTGTATATTTCATCGAGAACATAGCGAATATGTGAATAAGGAGAAAATGTTGCAATGAAACATCCCTCGAGGTAAAGGTACGGAATAAAACCAGCCACGTGTTCATAACTTAAATGAAGGAAGAAATTCTCAAGAAGGCGCTAATGCCCCGATTTCAAAAGCCGGTCCCGCACGAGCACCTGCAACAGCAGTTTGCATCACGCATCCACGCGCTCACTGTTGTTTATGTTTAATTCAAAACGAAGAGAACGCCGCCAGGCGCGCACTCTGTTCTCGCTCAACCACGCGCGTAGACGGGCCCTGGGGAGCCCGGGCCTTACGCAGCGAGCGAAGAGTTTTTAGCGTCGAAGACGGTGAAGCCCCGTCAGCTCCCTAGTACGCCGTAATCCGTCTTTTCGCGCAGCAGCCAGCGTATAAGCGCCAAGCTACTTTTGCCAAGAGTCGGGTAAGAAGGCGGCGCGCCGTAGAGAGCGGCGTCGAGTCTTAGCGGCGTGCGTCAATGCGTGCCCTGGGGCAAATTCATCAAGCTGCGTCGCTGCGCGGCCGGGCGTGATTTGTGTGCTCGGTGGGGCAAAACAGGAATATCGAGGAAGGTAGGAAAGAGTGACTGCAGAGAAATGAACGTACAAGAAAAAATATATAATCCCTGTGATATGAACGCGCACCTCTCCATGGCAGAACCGGCGGAGCAGCTCAGCGGCAGAAATGCTTACAGAACGGGCGCTTCGCGCGCAAACAAGGGCTTGACTGCATTTTTTTTGGCGAGTTGTCAGTACCTCTAACTATTGGTATTCATAAATATTTGGCCGCCGTTCTTCTCTAGAAGCCCGGCAGCAACAGTAACGGACACCCAGCAGACGTATTTATGAGAAACCTAGGCTATCCCGTGACGTGAACAACGACGACACATGTTAGATGGGCTGCGCTATGACGGCGGGGGTTGGCGTTAAAGCGCCGAAACTTTGCTCATCACTCCGAACACTCTCTGTTGGCCTATACAGATGCGCTCATTGGCAGGGAGAGCGACTTTACATCAGCCTGCAAGAAATTTACATTAGATGCAAAACGCCAATTTTGGGTTTCCTTTAGGAAGCCCGAAATTGGCGTTTTGCACCGAATGCAAATTTTTATTTGTCATAGCTATCGTTGTCTGCTAACTGGCAAGCGAAAACGCACTCCTTGCCTGCCTCTTCTTGCGTTTTGCGCACTCTGCTTGCTCTGGACGTACGATAGCCAGCCGATAACCATAGCTGGCCGCTCCTGTGTCCTCGGGTAAAAACAGCATGATTTACTTCGAAACATTCCTAATAGGGGCGCAGTTGTGGGCAATGTGATAAAGGGGCTGTTAGCGCTGAGAGCGTAGAGACTGCTTAAACTGCATATCAGATTTTACTGGCGACGCTTCGTGGTGTTTATTTACGTTTATCATACTGCACTAAATTTTAATTAGGGTTCAAAATGCTGTCACACGCACCCAGCGTCGCCGGAACGTTTTCTTTTTTTTTTTTGCGTAGCTGCCATATGCCATTTAAAACGAATTCTTACCTCGAACCAAGCCGCCTTTAGCAGAAAGAACCACACGACTATATCCGTGGTAAATCAAAGGCTAGAACACTGGTAGAGGCATAATCATTTCAATCAGTGACTAAGGCAGAGAACTACCCGACAGGCGAATATAAGGCCAGTAGCCCCTGTACAATCAAACCACCACAACCAACGGTAGAAGGCGGGACCTTTCTCACTGATTTCTGGAGGATGTTGCGGTAGAGGAAGAGAGAGTTTGCGGAAGAAACCCTGTGGTTTGGCTAGAGTCATCAAGACTGCGATTTGGAGGAGGGCGTTACTATAGTTAGAGTTCCTCCCCGCCGCTCCACGTTATAAAGACCCTCGAACTGTGGAGAATGTACAGCTAAGTGTCCTTAAATGGTGCGCCGAGTAACAGTACTGATAAGAACTTCGTACTTGCTGTCACTAGTGTTGGGAGACTGCATTATAGCACACGCCTGTATTCGAATTCTGTTACACAAAGGAAATGGATCCCAGACGGAATGCTGTGAATATGAGTATTCTAGTTAAATATAGCTGTGAAGTAGCAGATTCAGAATGTATGAGGGACCACACATAGACAAAGCGTACAGCACAGGGTCAGGTACGAGACTGCTAAGCACGGACACGCGTGAGATGTAAAATCAAACACCAGGTTGCAGATATTATAATAAACTGTAAAAAAATTATTCTTGCATTTCATTAAAGAGAAGGAAAGAGGTTTGTAGATGCAGACTTCTGCTTGTTTGCCTGTAGAAAAAATATTTTGAGCTCTTAGGCGTAAGATGTGTATATTCGTGCTGTGTAGGTTCTAATTGTTTGAAATGGTTTGCATAATAAAGTGTAGTGTCTGCTTTCCATAGTGTGTTGTGTTGCTGGGGAGAACCCACTGTTGTCTAGCTCTCGCGAAAACAACTTCCCTTTTCGTTCTAAGTTTGACAAGAAATTTTAAAATAGCTCAGGCTGAACACGGACTAGAAGGTTCAGTGCATGAAAACATGATCAGAGGTTGTGAGTGCGGAATTCACGAAATATACAGACCGTAGGAGTCCGCTCTTGGTTTCAATATTTTGAAAAAAAAATTTCTGAAGAGAGTGCAATTATTTATCGCGGGAAACGCGAACAAATCAGTTGGACGCGCTCCTGTAAGTCTCAAATTCGTAGCATTGAGGGCCCTATACCGCGGCTCTTGCGGTGGCCTTGTCTTCAGTAGGAATTCAGATTTCGTAACCTCATGTCCAGTTATACCGAAATCTACATGCCTATGCACTCGCTTTGCAAGATATATATATATATATATATATATATATATCAAAAATGATTTCTTGGCAGCTGATTGATTAATATAAGAAAAAGTCACCAGAAATTGAAAAACATAAGATTTAATTCACGACGTTTGGGCTGGAGGACCAGCCTTTTTCGAGTGTATTACAGTGTTTGAAACAATACTGTAATACACTCGAAAAAGGCTGGTTCTCCAGCCGAAACGTCGTGAATTAAATCTTGTTATGTTTTTCAATTTCTGGTGACTATCTTATATATATATATAACAGGCAGACAGAAAAATAAAGAGGTGAATGCGAAAGGAAGGTAGGCTGGATAACGGTAGACCACGTATTCATCATTGCACCCAAAGCCAATAAATGCTCCGTGATGCCTTGTGACTCACGCTATAAGAGGTCCTTTAATATCACCTCACTGAGCTAGTTTGCGTCACAGTAGATGAAAATGGCATATGCGACTAATCAATATCAGCGCCGCAGACCTATTCGTTAGCACTGCCGTCGAAAATGCAGTTGGTTTGCAGAGAATAATTAACTAAATTTCGTGTATTTGAATCGAGAAATGCGCACTTAGTATTCACACACTGCGCAAAACTTGGTTGGAGGGCGCAGCTGTTGCTAACGCACAATTTGCGCCCGAATACTGCAGGAGAATGGGTGGTAGCGGTCTCGTAAACACCTTTATACACATCATGCAAACGCTTTTCAGCCAACGGTGTTATATAATATAGGACATTACAAATGCGAATCCCTCTTTGCATCCCTGAAAGGCATGTAGTATTTCCGGCTTGCGCTCGCATTTTTCAATATGTGGTATTTCCACTTTCTGTGCTGATCACTTTCCTTCGCTTCTATGCTACTTTGCATCATAAACACTGAATGCCGCACTGCCATTTGCATATTTTGATGCGGCACATTCGAAGAGCACTTTACTTGAACGAGACGCTTTCACGTTTGCGTCAGAAAGATGTCGTTCATGCTGCTCTTTCTCTGTGCCGACATTTCGTTTTTTTTTTTTGAAAATTTTGAAGAGGAGGCACGCATACAGCATTATGTGGAGGAAAAAAAAAAAGGCAAGAAACACGTATTGCCAGCGCAGTTGCAAGATGAACGGGAAAGTTTGAACAGGAGTAAATCGGAATCCTTCACTGGCATGCATAGCTATGATGAGAACGATTTTATGAGTGTTTAAAGTAGGGACGAATAGGATTGAGTGTGTAAGATGAATTCCAATTTTACAGATAGCAGCAGTCCGCTCTTCCGCATGCTTTTGTGTGTAATTTTAGAAACCCTTACGCTCGCATTTGATAAGCTAATGCGGAACGTAGATAACATAATGAGCGCGACAGCCCGCCTTCGATGCTCTATTCGTGCCTTCTGCTTAATAGTTATCAAGGCCCCAGAGGAAATGCAATGCAAAATTAAATCAGTCTTTGTTCACATGAAGGCACATAAACATATAAAAGGGCGCTATATAAGACTGTTCACGCGTTCTCCACAAAAATAGCGTAGTCTTGCAACTTAAGGCTTTGGAACTGAGATGTTTTTGTGTTATAATTGATAGGGGACGTATTTAAAAAGTATGACTACTCGCCAACTTAGCGGAAGCGAATGCCTGTTTCCGTGGTTAACCCGGCCCGCGGATCAGTCCAACGAATGAATTCATTTCGGGACCGTAGAAAAGATTATCATGTAAGTGAACATCGCTGATGATCGTCGCCGCTTAGCCTCGGTCGTACTTCGCTGCGACCGTGCACCAGAAACGTTTTTTTCGACGAAAGGAATAAATATCCAATGATCAAAGTGCACTCCCAGAAAGGCACCCAAAAAAAACTACAGAATGCCACCAGCTTCCACCTGCTCTGTCCTGTCTAAGTAAGATATTCATCTTTTTTGCTCGACCCGCAGGTAACAATAAGTAAAGAACGAAAAAAAAAACGCACTAAAGTTCAGTCAAAAGGCAGCCCCTGGCTCAAAGTGGCTTCAGCGAACTCTGACAAATGCTTCAGCCGTTTCTTTCGCAGTTGTGCCGAGAGTGACGCGCACGCGACAGACGCGAGCAGCGCGTCGGTCATGACGCGAATAAGTGAACTGTCCAACTCTCGCTTCCCCTTCTAGGTACCCTATATGCTGGCGGCTTCGGAAAAACTATGCGTTACTCTCGTTTTTTTTTTCCCGCTGTGGCAAACAGATGGCGTGATGCCCTCTGCCAGCCCTTTCGTTCCTTTGCTGGCAACCCCTCCCTCTCTCAACCCCTTCGCGTACCACTCTGCCGTTATTCGTGCCTCTGCACGCCTGTCGAGTGGCGCGCGTCGAGATTGAGTTGAAAAATTGTGCGCAGCCTGAGTTCATTTGTTTTGCACTCGGAGCGCGGCACAGCTCTCCTCTTGTCCGAATGAGTTTTGCCCCTAGTACGTTGACGCCGACGAATGAGGGTGCGAAAGAAAAGAGAGAAAAAAAAAAGCTGCGTTAGCGCCCAGCTGAAGTCCAGGATTCCTATATGGAACCCTTGACTTGAGCACGCACGCACACAGCACGCCTTCTTTTTAGTTCAAGTTTTTCATTTCACTCGCACGCAGTCCTGCGCGCTCACTTCCGAGATTCGAATCCCACCACAGACCGCCCGTAACATTTTCTCTCCTTTATGAAAAATGGTCCTCGTATGTGCATACGATGTTGCTGCTTTTTGCGCAAGCCGCACGGGCGTGTCTTTACGGGCACGCTTCGCCGCTTTACTTTTATTTCTTTTTTGGGGGGCGCTCAGTGGCATAGCGTTGGCGCTCCTGACCGCTGAACTACAACTACCCCCGAAGACACTCGGACGTCGGGGGCCCTGATAAATGTGCCTGACGCATTTCTCAAGGCGCACATATATCCTCTGCCTCGGATATAGTGCTCAGCGAGGTGGGGTTCGAACTCAGCGTGCGACGTCGATAACAACACTTAGAAGTTAAGGCTAGACTTACGTGAACGCAACAATGGAAGAATGTAAAAAATTTTGCCGTAGGACCAGTAATGTGAAGCACGTCATTTATTATCCAGCTTGAGCAAAAGCAAGAAGCCCTTTTCGCGTCCACGATGGGAAACTAAATTAAATATATTCGAACAATGATTCTACGCTCGCAAAAGTGGTGCTAAAAGAAATCAGTGTTTTCGACGGTGTCACTCCTGACGGCACCTTCACACTCACACGTTTAAATTTGAAAACAGTTCATTATGGCTGCATTTCAACTCTCCGAAACTATATCTGTTCTAAACACGTAAGGATACTTTACCACCTCTAGTGTTGCGAAACACCTCTACGTTGAAGAATATAGTAGTAGTAAAAGACTTTTAATCGACCATAACTTACAGGCCGAGCATTTCGACCGCCTGGGCGACCAGAAATGCTCGGCCTGTAAATTATGGTCGATTAAAAGTCTTTTACTACTACTATATTCTTCAACGTAGAGGTGTTTCGCAACACTAGAGGTGGTAAAGTATCCTTACGTGTTTAGAACAGACATAGTTTGGGAGAGTTGAAATGCAGCCATAATGAACTCTTTTCAAATTTAAACGTGTGAGTGAGAATATATAGCCTCATTTGTTTTCACGTTTTTGTTTTTACTGGCCGTAGGAACGAAACGAGCGATGTCCGTTTATAAGCAAAAAAAAAAAGGAGTTTAATTGAAACAGGCTCTTCGAGCGATTGTCGAAAGTAGTACGTGGGTTTCTCAACACAAGTTATAACCAATGTTGAAGTCAAAATACTGTCCTGAAAATGTGAAAACATGACCAACAAATACCTTTGAGCATGATGTAGTACAAGGATATAAAAGAGCAACATATGTAATACTTGTTCAAGCGCGCATTTCCATTCAAACGTCTGTTGCCTTAGTAAACAGACGAACCTTCGTTCGGCCAACGGCGTCGACCTCGTGAATGTTGTAAAACAAAGCGAAGAGCGTCTCTATTCCGGCTGCACTTGTAAGCGTTCCTTGCTTCTCAAAAGTTGGAAACACGTTTCCCCGAAGCAATCAATTCTCGTGAAACTGCTGTAAATCCGTTGTGGCTGCAAACACAACGAACCACACGTAAGCTATAACTTCGGAGGAAGCTGCAACAGCTTTATTTGCAGCGTAGTTGAAAACAGTGTCTGCCCGGGAAGCTTTAAACCGACGGCTGTCCACGCCAGATGTTTGATTAGCCTATAGAGGGGATGAAAATGGAAATTCAGCCTCCAAGTGGGCGGGAATAATATTACATGTTTTGCGAATCGAGTGAGGGTAAACAGCAAAGCGGAAAGTTGGGCTATTTTTTACATCATGAGGGTAAACAGCTTTATTTGTCTGCTGAGACTGCAGTTGAAACCATGACGGCTCCGGAGGCGAGTGCTACGTACTGACAGGCCTTCACAGCACCTCTAAGTTCCTACAGATATTTTCAGGGCAGCTTTCCTTCATACTACTTCGTGCTCTTTCGTATATCCATTTTATTCAGAATTACCTGACGCATAGGCGAGAAGGAACAAAGCTTGATAGTTTGCAAGAGCTATATCCCGTATTTAGCCAAAATGTACAGATTACCAGGAAGTCGCTTCGAGTTATTACGAAAGTAATTGAAAGCACCTTCGATCAAAACCTAAGATGACACCGTGCGAGTTGGTACGGTGTCATCGTAGGTTTCAGTTTCATTACATTTCATTACATTCCAGCTTCCTCACATTCAATTTCATTGCATTTCGATTCGCTGATTGCGTCAGTGGAATAGTGGTGTTTATCTTGTTCACAGCATAATAAAGCAAGCCACGTGCGCATTTGCACATTATACAGACTGCAGCATATGCTTGAATTAAATATAGGCAGCAGACAGTGTGAACAATATAGCCGAAAGACGGGGGATCTATCGCGGCCGCGGTGGTCACATTTTGATGGAGGCGGAACTCTGGAGTCCAGTGTACTGTGCGATGTCAGTGTACGTTAAAGAACCCCAGGTGCTAGAAAGCGTGCGCAGCTCTCCACTGCTGCGTCCTTCGTAGCCCGATTCGCTTTGGAATGTTAAGCCTCATTATGCAAAGTATAAAGCAAGAAACAAGTCGCGCCATGGAGGCGTTTAGAAAGCTGCACGAAACGGATAAAAGCGAGATGTATTTGAGGAATGTCGTGTATGGCCGAGCGAGACTTAGATTGCAAGTCCTATAATATAGGAACGCGTGGAACGCGTATTGGTAGAAATTCTTGAGGAATGCGTCACCTCCAAGAGCTATAGGACATTTTCGCATAGCAGATGGCTCGTCCGCGGTATCGAAGCAAAGTTAAATTAAATGTCGTGTGAGCGTGTGCGAATTTTCAGCTTTACGCACGCTGCAGTTTTTTCGTGACTTGTTTTCAGCATCAGGACGAAACTAGCCCAATCCGTCACCGCCCTTGACACACCCAGAATATATTTTATTTAACTTTATTTTATTTAAAATCAACTTGTCCTAAAATTTTGCTCTCTTCTTGTGATGTTTGCCATCGAAATGTCCTGGTATAGTTTTCCATAACAACGAAAAGAAGAGGAATCGCTAGTGCCTCCTGCCTGTGCTAATGTCTCAACACGGGCTGGGAAAAGCACAGATTTTCAAGAACTCTTATTTTGTCACCGCTAAAATTCATTACTGCGAAAATTACTTTTATAATATCCTTTGAACTCGATTTTCAGGTCAGTACCTAGACTCCGGCCCTCCCTCTTCTGTCCTCTATGACATTAAAATCGGCGTCCTGTAGATAAGCTGACGCCGCAATAAGAGTGGAATACCATACCATTAGCCTTCACATTTGTCGCAGCATCTGTTGCAACTTCTGCGTGCATTTCTGTGAGTGTCGTTGCAATTTTCCATCCAACAATTTTCATATTCGGACTACTAGCTGCAGTTGGAGGCATCCTCTATGCTGTCACTGTGACGGCTTTCCCATATATCACTTTTTCGTCCAGATTTTTTCCGCCATGTTCTTTATCTTGGTTGCTGTATAGAGACTAGTTGCTCACAACGTGGTGGAGATGTTGTAATGACACCACAAGGTCACGTAACCTCTCTATGCCAATCAATAATTTAATTGCCGCCTGTTACGGTGAAAACTTCCACACAATCCGGTGGTAAGATTGCCAGCTGTGATCACATGACAAGATCACGTAAATCTCTCGGTAGTCACCAAATTGTGTAGCGTACATCGGTTAGGTTTTGACGTGACAACTCTATAAGTATCGGGATAAACGCACTAGATAACTCAGCAATGCAAGTTGATGTTTGAGCGCTACTCATTCCCGCATTTACACGAACTGCAGCCTTTGACGGAGCTATATCACAGTGTCCAGAATTGTTCGTGCATGGGGACTATATCACAGTGGCTGTTCGTGCCGCAAATGAAAGTTGATGAAGACGACGAAGTGCGATGCACAGCGCGAGAGTGTGTGGCAGTTTAAAACGAGGCGTGATCACCTCGGTATTGGGGTATCTGTTACAGCCGGCGTCTTCGCTTCGGAGGACGCGGTTGTTGCGGCGCGTGCCTGTTCTTTCAATCTTTCCTCTCACATTTTTGAGTGAGTGAATAGAAACTCTCCTCTGTCTGCACGTGGCAATGATTGTGGCTCAGCTGAGCCAGTGGGCAGGCCCGTGCACTTTCCTTTTCTTTCTTCCTTCCGTCGCAACGACAACTGCGGGGATAGCATAGTGCTCGCGTGCTGCGACCACTGAGGTTGATCTGTTCGTAGCACCACGGGTTCGAGTGCCGGTTGCGGCAATATTAAGGCGGAAGTCTCTAATGGCTCATAATCGCGGTGTCCGTCCATGCTCGCGGTGTCCATCCGTGCGTTGGAATCGTGCCAACTGTGGCCTCTCCTTCGAGCAGTGGCGCATCCTCCTCCATAATTTCCTTTCCTCAAATTCATTTTCTTCATTACGGCCTCTCTTTCTGTTCCTACTTTCACTCCCACTTCCTCCCTTCGTCTACAAACGGATGACGGGTGTCCACAGAGATATGCGAGACAGTTACTGCGTCATTTCTTTTCCTCAAATACAATTTTCATTTTCTTCACTACAGCCCCCCTTTGTCTTTCTTCTTTCACTCCCACTTCCTCCCTTCCTGCACGATGGGTTCGGGTGTCTACCGCGCCGGTTGCTAGGCAACGACTCACAATTCATACTGCTGTGGCACCACAAGGAGAGGGACAGAGACAGATACTCACAACAGCGCGATTCAGGCATCCACTGACCCAGGGAGCCAGTTTGCGCACTTCCTTTCCTTAAAATGATCGGAGTGTAAAACGTCAACGCCAACACCAATGAACACAATGAACGTCGAATGAATGAATGAAAAACTTTATTGTACAACAAGTGTTCTTTATCGAAGAGTAGGTGGAGCCCTCAGTCCAGGGCCCCAGCGGCCTTTGCAGTCTTGCAAGCCCTGTCGATCAGCTTGAGCTGCTCTTCAGGATTCGAGCTGGACAGCGCAGCCTCCCACTGCTCCGGTGTTGGTGTGTTGTTTATCGGCACTGCCTGCATTTTCTGACAGGCCCATGTAACGTGGTAAAGCGTTGGGTGTTCACCGCATAGCGGGCATTTGTTGGCATATGTGGAAGGATAAATTTTGCTGAGTAAACTCAGATTGGGGTATGTATTAGTCTGCAGTTGTCTCCAGGCAACCGACTGCTCACTACTAAGGTCTTTGTGGGGAGGAGGGTAGGCCCTACGGAGGGCTCGTTGGTGTTCTAAGATGGCTCCATACCGTCTAGTGACTGCGTCCAGTTCCCCTTCGGTGCGCGCCTCCCGGTTGGCGTATCCTCGGGCATTGGCGTCCGCACATTGGTTCCCTTTGACAGCCTCATGGCCTGGTGTCCACGTGATGAAGCAACTCGTAAAAGTGATCGTCCTCGCCTTGAGTATGTGAATGGCTGCAGTGGATATGCGTCCACTGCTGTGTCTTCTGCACGCCTCTTGCGAGTCTGTAATGATGTGTGCATGGGGCTCGTCACTCTGCTGGGTGATGGCGAGTGCAATTGCTGCTTCCTCAGCCTCGAGGATGTTGTTGGTTTTTATCGAAGCGCAGTTGATTTCCCTGAGCTGGTGATCCACCACGCTGGCTACCGAGCCGTATCGGTGTCTGTATGTTGTTGCGTCAACGTATAATACGTCTTTTGCCCCGGCGAAGCTTCTTTCGTGGAATTCAGATCTTGCCTTTCTTCTCGCCTTATGTATATCGGGATGCATGTTTTTAGGAATCGGGCTGATCTCAATGATCCCCCTGATTTCATTTGGAACGCTCTCTGTGCTATTGATTTCTTTCAAAGCGTCCCTCATGCCGAGCAACCGCAGCGTGTTTCGCCCTGTTGCGGACAGTACCAGTCTTGTTTTCTGCGCGAGAAGGTGGGCCTCGATATGTTCTTGTACTGTGTTGTTTATGCCCAGTTTAAGGAATTTCTCCGTCGAAGTGTTGACCGGCAGTCCGAGAGCGCATTTGTATGCTTTTCTAAGAATTGCCTCTAACTGCTCCTTTTCTTGCTCGAGCGGTGTTTGGTAGGGGACGCCGTATAAGATCCTACTGACCACGAGGGCCTGTACTAGCCTACATGTGTCTTCCTCCTTCATACCTCTTCTTCTGTTGGAAATTCTTGCAATCATCCTGGTGATCTGTGCTGTGGTATTTGCTAGCTGTCTGACCGTGTGATCAATACGACGGTTGCTTTGGATCCACATGCCGAGGATCTTAACTTTCGATACTTCCGGAACCTTCGTTTCCCCTATGTAGATATCTATGGAGTTTTGCAGATCATACCCTTGTCTGTAGACTCTGAGCACCTCGGATTTTTCAGGGGAGCATGCGAGTCCACAGTGTCGGGCGTATGCGTTGACCGTGTCTGCTGCTCGCTGAAGCAGCTCTTGTTTTTCTCCTAAGGATCCCCTTGTCACCCAGATTGTGACATCATCTGCGTAGATGGCATGCCTGATTCCTTCAATTTCTTCAAGCGCCCTTGCTAAACCAATCATTGCAATATTAAAAAGCATAGGTGATAACACAGAGCCTTGCGGTGTTCCTTTTTCGGGGGTGTTGAAGGTGTCAGTCCTGATGCCTCCTATTCCAATGGTAGCGGTTCGGTTAGTCAGAAAGGCTTTCACATAATTGAATATTCTCTGCCCACAACCCAGTTTGCTAAGCCCCTCCAGCACAGCCCTATGACTGACGTTGTCGAAGGCCGCTTTAAGATCGAGAGCGAGCAAGATGTTTTCTCCATATTTTGGAACGGTAGTAAGCACCTCCTCCTTGATCTGCAGGAGAACGTCTTGTGTCGATAGGTATTTTCGAAATCCAAACATAGTGTGCGGCATGAGTTCGTTGTCCTCAAGGTGGGTCTGCAACCTGTGATGCACAACTCTCTCGTACACTTTTCCCAAGCATGATGTTAAGGAAATTGGTCTAAGATTTTCCAGGTTTGGAGTCTTTCCGGACTTCGGAATCATTACTATTTCCGCATGTCGCCAGTCGTCCGGGAGGGTCCCCTGTTCCCAGTGTTTATTGACGAATTCTGTGAATCTTTTGATTGAATTGTCATCCAAATTTCTTATCATGGCATTAGTGATGCCATCCCTCCCTGGTGTTGTGTTCTTTGTGGCGGACATCACAGCGTGTCTGACTTCTTGTATGGTAAGGGGTTCGTCCAGAGCGGGATTCGCTTTGCCCGTGTATGCCAAGCTGCTGTCGGCGTGTGTTGCATTGCCGATATAACGCTGCTTGATGTTCTGTAGTAGTTCCTCGTCAGTGCCTTGGAACTGGTGCGCGATCCTTTGGGTCGTCTTTCGAGTTTCGGATTTTGTCGTGGTTGAGTCTATGAGAGCCCTTAGCAAAGCCCATGTCTTGGCCCAACCTAGAGTCCCCTGAAGTTCGTTGCACTTTTGGTTCCAGTCGCGCCTCGAGAGCTCCGTCGCATATTCTTCGGCTTGTCTGGTGACCTCAGCGATCTTACGCTTGAGCCGCCTATTATGCTTTTGCCTTTTCCACCTTTTTAGTAGGCCCCGTCTGGCGTCCCAAAGGTGTAAGAGATGTTTGTCCACCTCGGGCGTGTTGGTAGTGAGGGCGACCTTTCGGGTTAGTTTTTGCCAGTCTGTCTTGATTCTTGCGACCCAGCCTTTTATGTCGGTGATCTCAGCATCTTCAGACTGTGCCCTCAATTTCCTATAGGCTTCCCAGTTTGTCAGTCTAGCCTGGCCATGTTGTCTCCTGATCGGGAGGGTTTCTATAAGAAGGCGCAGGATGCAGTGGTCACTGCCTAGAGTTTCGCCGTCGTTTTCCCATCTTGCGTGCCTTACCCCTCTGACAAATGATGTCTGGGCACGAATCTCGGTTGATGCTGTTCCCCACTCGCGTGGGTTGGGTGTGGTCAGTGATGAGGGTGAGCCTTCTACGATCAGCTTCTCTGGCTAGATCCCTGCCTTTCTGGGTTTCCCGAACGTAGCCCCAGCTTCTATGCCAGGCATTAAAGTCCCCCAGAATAACGATACCGTTCTTGCCTGCTGCTTCTTCTGCTTTGCCTAGCAGGTAGCTGAAATTGGCTTTCCTCTGGCTTGGCGGGCTGTACACGTTAAGTAGGAAGGTGCTTTCTTGGCTTCTCTTTTGGGTAATGATTTCTATAAGGACGTGGTCAATGTCCGTTCCGTCGATGTCGTGTCTGATTGCGGTGACTGCTTTCGCAACCAGCGTGGCGACCTTGCTTTGCCCCTGCCCCTCGTAGACGGAGTACCCCGCGAGAGTGAGTGAGCAGCCGGTTTCCTGTAGGGCGATTATGTCTGGCGGAGAGGTGCAATTTGTGATGTGTTGTTTAAGAAGACCCTGCTTTCGGCGGATCCCACGGCAGTTCCACTGCCATATTTCGAGGGTTTCCAACTTGACCGAGCGTTTACGGTTGCTCGCCATACTGAGATGGCCTGTTATAGGGTTTTCCTCTGGATTTCACGGCTGTGAATTGTACTAGACGCTCTCTATCCTTGAGCGTCTCGTCTTGGATGTTGGAGATGAGGTTGCTAAGATTTGCTAGTGCATTGTTAACAGCAACCATGGCAGTTGTAAATTCCTGGCGCCCTATAGTTGTCGCGTGATCTTCATCTGTTTGCGGGTTAGTGTTGTTCTGCCCTGTTCTTTGGGCCTTTAGTTCGTCTAACAGATCGTTTAGTTTCTGCCTCAGCTCGGCGTTTTCTGCCCTGAGCGTCTGAATTATTTGTCTTAGCTCTTGAACTTCCGCGTTAACTTCCCCATTAGCGTTGTTGCCTATCACTGTTTTCTGTGTGTTTGTGTTTTTTGGAGCAGTGGGAGAGGTAGGGAAAAGATGCTCTTTCCAACTCACCCTGGTTGCTTCCTCCTTTTTTGGTGTGGTCTTCTGCTGCTGCTTCTTTTTGGTTTCTGGATCCTCCCGGGTCCTGGACGCCGATCTCGACTTTGAACCTGATCTCGATGCCGATTTGGACGTGGATCTCGAACTGGAGTCCTCGCTGAACCAGCGCTTCCGGGCCCGGCCGCGTCCGCCGTTGTCTCCGCCGCCTGGTTCCTCTTTTTTTCTCGTCCGTGGTCTCGGTTTCCTGAGGCGCTCCTTGCACTCCTTTGCCCCTGTAGGATGCGCTTCCGTGCATAGCACACACCTGGGCTCGCAGGAGTGTCCGTCCTCGATCACTGGCTCGGTGCATTTAGAGCTGACGACGACGTCAGGTGTCGGGCATACGTCCGCCCTATGTCCGGCCTTTAAGCATATATAACAAACTTGCCGCGATGATCGATAGAGGTAGCAACGTATCTCGCCGCCGTAATAATAGACGTAGCGCGGAACGATCTTTCCCTCGAAGGTAATGACCGCGCTTTGGGATTTGCCAAGCATTCTTGCATAAAGTATTTTGACTCCTTGGGTACGTACCCGAAGATGTGAGAGTAGTTCAGTTGGCGTGGTCCCGGCGTCCACTCCATGAATGACACCCTTGCATGAATTGTCCGGCGCGGCCACGTAAGCTGTCACTGCATAGTTCTTTGCATCAAAGCGCAGACTCGAAATACACTGCACAGCACTGGCAGTCTCCATGCTTGGCGTGCTGAGTATAGCGATGTTGGATCCGTTGCGCAGCCGTATAAGGAAGCGGCCTTCGTTGCAGATGTCCGGTTTTCCGCATGCTTTAGTTATAGCCCGGGCCATCGGATGCGTGCTCAGTTCGCTGATGTTGAGTCCATTCTTCGGTCTAAGTATGACTTTCAAGTCGTTTTTTGGCAAAGGAGGTAGCTTCTCTCGCCGAACGGGATTACACTTGAGTTTGGGTTGGCTCAGCGCTGAATTGTCCGCCGCGTCTGTCCCGGCCTCCGGAACGGCAATCAGTCTCGAGTTCTGGTATTTGGCAGTGAACCATCCCCCATTGTCGATTGTTCTCTTCTGCGAGAGGTCCGTAGCGTTGTCGTTAGCGTGGTCGGTAGCGTTGTCGGTAGCGTTGTCGGTAGCGTTGTCGGTAGCGTTTGCGTCGCTTTGAAGATTCTCTTCGAGCGGTGTCGTGGCTCCGGCCGACGCCGCCGCATCAGCGTCAGCCATCCTCACGGGTGCTCAGCCATCCTCACGGGTGCGGCGTGAGATGTAGCAGCGTTCCTTCGGGCCGACGGCCCGACGCCGCCTAGGCCTAGCGCGGCGTTCTCTGCCTTGGATTTTCCGACGGGCAGAAAATGGCGAAATCGGGACTCACGGATGTAAAGCGGGTATCCACGGATTTCGCTTGATCAGTAGAAAGCGATGGAGTGCTCCATTTTCTACTGCGTTGATGTTTTTCGGTTGTAAGGAGGCGTCGAGGCAGGAGCACTTGCGAACGGCGTTCTCTTCGTCTGGCCCCCTAGCGGCGTCCCCATGAACGTCGAACGGTCAACGGCGACAGCGACGCCGCGAAACTGGCGCCAAAGAGCTGCGCTCTAAAACACTACAATAAAAAAAGCGTTTCAATGGAGGCGAAACGCAAGAGGCGCCCGTGTGCTGTGAGATTTCAGTGCACGTTAAAGATCCCCAGGTGGTCGAAATTATTCCGGAGACCTCCACTACGGCGCCTCTTTCTCTCTTTCTTCTTTCACTCACACCTTCCTCCCTTCCCTTGCGGCGTGGTTCAGGTGCCCGCCGAGATATGTGAGACAGATACTGCGCCATTTCCTTCCCTCAAAAACCAATTCACCAAAAAAGCGACCGCAGTCGCCAAAGACAATAAAAACCGCACATGCTGGAAGCCCGCCACGCGCCAAGCGGTTCGGGGAAGCGGCAGTGGGTTGACCACAAGGCTTTCGCCAAGCACACATTAGAATTTCCAAAGTGTGTTCGGTAATTTTTTTCTTTTATGTTTGCAAAGGCTGTTGCTATGCTAGGTTAAAGCCAAGGTCAACCTCCCAGTGGCTACAGTCGGTGCGACGCTCCTCCAAACTAATCGGAGCTTACCCGAGTTGCTCCGAGGCTTCACATAAGATTCTTGGTTGGGACCGCGTTAGGTAGGGCTTTCGCACTAAATATGAAATGGTGCGGCAATGTTGACCAGCTATATGTAAAGGGCAGTGGCGTGAGCTGTAAAGCATAGAAGCCTTATTAGTGCTTAAAAAGGGATGGCCTACATGTGTGTGTCGACTTGCGCCAACTTCTTCATTGACCAGCGCCGCACACGGCGCTAGTTCTGGCCTGCACTAGAGCACTAAGTGCGGGCGCTACACGTACTACATGCCAAAAGGGACAAAATGTGTCAGAGCGGACTTCTTTTTCGTTCCCGTGTCACACGGGTGTCTCAAGGAAATATTGCTTGCTGTGCATTGTGCCGTAACCGGTGTAAACGCTAAGTACTAACCTGGTTTGCAAATTGTAACAATGATTAATTCTTTTTTAATTTCTGGTCTTTCGCAGGCAGCAATGTGAGCAAAGGGGACGTGGATGCCTGTTCTGTGAGTACATCTATTTCTTGAGAAAGAGCTGTTCATGAGCGCACTTTCACCTTTTCTTAGGACATAACTAAAATTGTTTCGCGCACAGTGGATACAAAATACCAGATATTAGACATGCAGCATGGAATTGGGTCCACTTTTTTATTTTGAAAGTGCGGTGTAGCAATTCCTGCAATATTTTACGCATTCTGTTGCATTCCCCTGACAACGACTGCTGTTGAAGTGTTGGCTAAGTAGAGAGAAAGTTCAGCATTATTAATATTTTTTTTAAGAATATTATATGATGTAAATCACACCTTTGATTTGTGTGCATTGAAAAAAGCTCAAGCGATGACCCTTCTATGCTCTTGGACAACCGCCTTGATCATGAAGGCTGAAGAATACTCAAGAAGAATGTAATACTGAAGAATGTAATACTCAGCCCGCGGCTCGGACGCACCACTTTTTCCCGTCCTTATGAAATCTCAAAATTTTTCGTGCGCTGAAATCTGCCGCGAAGTTTAACCATAAGCTTATACTCTTTTCTTGCCCGGAGTTTACAGTTCTCGAATAAAGCCCCCACTTTTTTCTAACCAGTGTGGGTCGTTTGTAATAGGCGTTCCAAACCAAATTCTTCAAGCTGGATTCGTGAAGTCACTGTGCTTGTTTACAACAGCCGTCTAACTGATTCAGTATGCCGCGACTTTAGCTAGACGTTGCCATTTGAGGCGCTATGTAGTATTCAAGAAAGTTATTGGGGTTACCTCTCATTAGTATTGTTATCATTAAGCAATCTGTATAAGCGGAAATTCTATGTTTCTTTTAACAACCAATATTTATTCAGTTAAGAGTCCGGTGAGTGGACAACACAGATGTCGGTTTTAGGTTTTCACTGTGTCCTGTTCTCAGTACGTGCCAGCACAGATAAGGAATCATTGCTTTCTTTTTTCAGCTTCATCGACATCAGAATAGCTACCAGAAGGAAGTGATTGTGATGAGAAAGCAGACAAAGAAATTGTCTATGGTTTCTCTGTTTGGTACAGTCTTTGTCAAAAGTAACCAGGCTGCATGGTTTGCTTCTCATTCGTATAGTAGACCCCTCGCATCTTCCTTAAAGACCAAATTCCTTGAAAATAATAACAGTGGTTCTCCTTACCACACAGAGATTTAGAGCTTGAGGGCTGGCATAATAGCTTTACTATACGTCTGAGAAGTAAACCGTGCAGCCTGGTTACTTTTGACAAAGACTGTACATGCAGAAGTGTGCAATATTTAGTATCGAGAAAACAAAAACCATGCCTTCGGCACGAAAGTGCGACGTGTAATCCTTTTCTATCAGTATGGGTATACCTAAATTAGTATACATTAGGAGTATACCTAAACTTGTCTGTTATGTCGCGTTCCGTGTCGCTTGTACCTATGATATTGTTTCAGCTTTTAAAGGCGTTCAATGAACAACGTTCTTTATTCCATCCAACACTTTCTCTATCCCGCAGATGCCTCTGTTATATATCTGAACGAAAACATCTTCGACGGAGGTCTGTCTGATTGGGTTTCTGATAGTAGAAAAAAAATGTGACGCCAACCAATATTTTAACTTTAATTTTGCCCAACGTTTCGGGACCAACTCGGTCCCTTCTTCAGGGGTGACTAAAGTGTGCCAGCAGCAGCGGGGTGTTGCCTTCGCTCTCCCTTTGTTAGCACGTGGCGGAGTCCACTAACGCACGCAGTGGGGAGCGTTCCTGGAGTTCTATTCATCGTCGCCTTTGTGAGCCGGATGTGCCATGACTCCTCATGTCGCCTCTTGAACAGGTTTGGCTCCACGGCCAAGACGCTGACCTCCTCGAAGGCTATTGGGTGGTCGGCGCGCTCGCAGTGTTCGGCGAGGAACTCCAGGAACACTACTTTTCACCACTCAAACCAAAGGTTGTTCTTTAGAAAAAATAACATACACTTACCGATATTATTATTCTGCTTAATGTAACATCAAAATTATCTGACGAATGATGAGAGGAAATTTGCGAAAGAACAACTCCGGAAATTCTGCGCTACCGAAGCAATTCCCTAGGCGCGCTGCACTGACATGTGCCGCAGTCGAAGCTATCCTTTTCACTGACATGTGCCGCAGTCGAAGCTGTCCTTTTCCCGAAGCCACGACTATCCTCCAGAGAGGCTCTCATTTTTACAAAGCTATTGAAAGTGATTTCCCCTTTTCACCATTTATCATATAGTCGCGACTCATAGGGATGAGAGAAGCAAATAATAAGGAAAAAGACAGTCATGAGATCAGCAGCCATTGCACCAAGGGAGCGCTCTCGGAGTCGTTAGAAGATGTTTTGTACTGTCCCAGCTCCGTGGCATGGACTAGCTTGTTTTATGAGCAGTAGGCGTACGCCAGGATCGCTTGTTGCCAAAACGTCCAGCGTGAAGGCTGCATACCTAAACGATTGTTGTGGAAACGGGCCTGGGCTTCTTAGACGAGGTTGACGGCTCCACCGTTCTTGCATTCTTGTGATTATGTTGAGGTATTAGCGGGGTCGCAGCGGAGCACCACAGAGAGACGACCAGCGTGGCAGGCTTCTAGTTCCGAACTGCCCGTGCCGGGCGTGCGCCACGAGCACGCGCTGTCCGTCTTTATTTTCCTCTAGCGCGCGCTGTAACGCCGATCTCAGCGCCGGCGCTTTATAGCGTCGCCGGGCGCTACAGGGCCCCCCGCCTAGACGGAACGGCGAAATGTACGCGCCGACGGGGTACGGATGGAGGTCACGCGATGGAGGGAGGGTCCGGTAAGTTCATGTCAGGGTCCGGGAAGAGCCATCGGGTGGAGGGCGCGGATTCAGGTGGACGAGCCTGGCTGCTGCGCAATGGGCGAATGATGCAGGGTGCCGAGCTGACAAAGCATATTAGGGCAATGGAGGCCATGGTGGGGCCGTCACCGACTGTAGTGCTGCCCGCTGGCACAAGTGTCATTGGTGCTGGACCGTTGCAGCTGATGTCGGCGGGAAGCTGGCACACAGAGTACGCCGTCACAAGCAAGGGAGCGGTCGAAACGGCTCCGTGGACAGATGTGGTCTTTAGCGTGGTGTCGTGTCGCTGCTGTAGCGCCAGCTTCAAGTCGTCCAAATAGGTGGAAATGGCTGGCTTACATGGCTCAGGTGCCCCTGATGTAGGGCGCGAGCAGTGCGGTCCGGCCACTAGGGTTGGCACAGGTGTGACCGACGAGACAAAGGTGACAGCTGTGGTGATGACGGAGGAAGTTGCTGGGTTCAATTCCAGGTGCTGGGGTAAAGCGGGAGTGGCCGTCCGGAGCGACTGGCCAGTGCTGATGCGCGTGTGGGCATGGTCGGGCTTGAGAGCAAGCGCTGACACTGGGTCAGGAACTGTTTCAGGCAAAGTGGGGCTGGAGGCGATCGCCGTGCTTGTTACTGCTGTCATCGGGTTGGCTTGCTCATCATGCTCCTGATGACGAGTAGTGCTCTGCGGACCTGCTGAGGGGCGGGGAGTGTGACAAGCAGGCTTGGTCGTTGTCGAGGGCTCTTTAGCATCAGCGGGCGACGGCTCCAACCGCACAGAAGAGGCTTGCAGAGCTGATGGCGGTAGTGACGAGTGAGATGGAGATGCCGGAAGCCTCGGCACGGCTGCTACCGCAGAGTCGTCCTTGGCTGCAGGAGGCTCTGGCGACAACGCCACTGAAGCGCAAGGAGGCAGAGCCAGAGACGCGGGTCGGATAGTAGTGGGAGCAGGACGCGAGGCGGAGCTCGTGCGGATCCCACCTGGTGTGGCGTCGAGAGAGACAGCCGGGCCGGAGACGCTGGACGGGAGTGGCGGCGAGGCGGCGAGGGGCTGCTGAGGCGGGCCGGGTTCTGATGAAGGCTGCGTGGGCGCGAGCGAGGCCGGTGCAGGGCCAGAGGCTGGCGGCGGCGAAAACGGGTCCGCGGCGTCGTAGAGCGGCGGCGGAACGTAGTAGGCGCCGAAGTACGCCAAGACGGCCGCACGCAGCTCATCGTATGGCCGGCCGCCGAAAGCAGAGTAGGTGAGCCGACGCAGGAGGTCGGCCGGGACGATGTCACAAAGGACTTAGTGTTTGAACGGCTGGATGGTGATGCCGTTCAGGTACATCGCAGCCTCCAGTTGGGCGAACCACCCGCCGACGCCTGCAGGCCGGAACGCCGGGAGCGGCGGGTCGAAACTTGGATGCTGCCAGTACGCCATGCTGGAACGCCGCTGCGGTAGAAGGCACGGTTCGCCAGGTCACCACTGTTGAGGTATTAGCGGGGTCGCAGCGGAGCACCACAGAGAGACGACCAGCGTGGCAGGCTTCTAGTTCCGAACTGCCCGTGCCGGGCGTGCGCCACGAGCACGCGCTGTCCGTCTTTATTTTCCTCTAGCGCGCGCTGTAACGCCGATCTCAGCGCCGGCGCTTTATAGCGTCGCCGGGCGCTACAATTATTTCAGATGTGTTCGATTATTTTGCCGTAAAGGCGCTAGGCATGGTGATTGCTGCGCAGGGCTCTTAAGCAGTAGAGAGCTAGTGATTTTGCGTCGGCGCTTGCGCGGTTAGCTCGCAAAAAACACGTGAGACACCCTAGCCTTGATCTTTGTTTACGTCAGGAAAGACCTGGGGCCTTATTCTGTAAGCTGCCCATATTGCATTGTCCATTCGGCGTCCACTTGCTCCTTTCTGATTGCTCACTGGGATATACCCACGACTGTCATGCGCCTGTGGGAAGGAACCCGGCCTAGGGTGGTTGTCTACCGGACGTCACCCTTAGCTGCTTATCTAGCCAATGGCAATGAAGGGTGAGGTCCGGTCACAAATCACCCAAAAGTCGGGTCGCTTCCCATGGATGCTTGAAAGCCACGGGTATATTTAAGTGACCAATGACAGACGACCGAACGGACAAAGGGACAATGAACACTAATGAAATACGGCCCCAGGAGACATGAAAATCTTGAGCACTTCCAGATAATTTAACGTCTGGCACAGTTCACGAAAAAGCTCACTAAGGAGGGTACCTGGTGAAGTTGGGATTTGGAACTGCATTTGCAATCTCAACTTTTTTATGAGCGGAGGTTTAATGAGGGGAGAAATGAACTGTGTGTAGCTTGCGGCTGACAATGATGAGAAGCATGTCTACAATCATAAGTTACCATAGAGGCTTTATGCGCATAACAGAATTTTTGTTCATTGTCATAGGGTATGATAAGCACCCTTAGTTTCTTTAGAAAAATGTATCATCTGTCTTTCGTCCGTACTGCCTTTTTCGCACGTAGGCTTGTTATTTAACCATGCTTCAACTAGCGCCTAGCATGTATCCCTAGCCATATCCTTTAGGCCTGCTTATGCTACTATGTTATGTGTTCCCCTCTCTTGAATAGTGTGCATTAATTAAACACTGTTAGAACGTTCATCATTGTATAGGAAATTGCCTGAGAGTGTAACGGTAAATAGATTGCTTTTTATAGAAATAACAAAAGTTGGAAAAGCTCGGAAGAAGTGCAAAAAACCGGTAACTGTGACTTTGGAGACGTCGCATGCTGCAATGTGCGTGCAAGAAGCTCATTATGATCTTCTGTCCTTGCTTCTTCAGAAGAAATGCTAAAGAACACATGTTAAGATAAAATGATAAATGGGGCTCCGAGATTGTTAGGGCACTGCTGGTTCTTTCTTTCACTCTGTTATTGATCGATAGTAATGCCGCAAAGCCTAGCTCTGGCATCTTTTGTCCGGAATGTCTGCGACATGTATCTTTTTTTTCGCTTTGCTCATGCATTGAAGATCCCTCCTGCGTGCGCCGTCCATTATTACGAGGACCTCTAGCAAAATGGGATAGCTGCTATTACACGGGTCATTAACTTTGACCGTGTCCTTATAGTGACGGCGGCACTATCGCTGCCCCGTGCTCATCTAGCAGATAATGTTCTTGTACAGCTTGCCTCTGGAAGCCCGTTCGAGAAAACGACCACTACAAAAGGCACTTTTCCTCGAAGGCTTTTTGTTGCTTTGACTTAGTTTTCCACCCTTCATTTTTATCTCTTCAACCAGGGTGGCTCATGGTCAGATATTACCGTGCCATTGCGCGCACTCTTGCGCCACCGTCATCATAGAACAGTGACCAAGGTTGGATGCACAAGTTGATTGCACTGACCTCGCGTCCTCAACCCTGAGCACGGTTCCCCAGAACTTTACCGCGAAACAACTCTGCTGTGAACTGGCTCTTAACGCTCAGGCGAGCAAATGAATATGTGTGAGCCAACTGAACTTGTCACCGTGGCATGACAGCGTACCTTTGCTTTGTTATTGTCTCATTGCATAGTGCTTATTGCTCGACGTATTCTTGCATGAATGCTTCTAGTGATACGTGTAAAATATGGCTAGCCGGCAGAGATGCTCATCTGTGGTGCTGCGAATTTCCGTACTTTTTCCACGGCAGGCCTCATTTCACGGAACATCGAACCTCCGTATTCAACCAATGCTGTAATACGGGAACAGCAGTCAAAACGGCTGTGGCTGCAGCTGGCCACCCATCGCAAATCATTAACTGACTTTGCCTAGCCGTTTCTAGGTTTATATCCCTATTTTGGTCGGTATTCTACGCAGTGTGCTGCTAGGGTAATCTAATGCCCAATTAAGTAGATAATGAACTAGAAATTATTCAAGCTTAAATTGTTTTACGGAGGTCTCCTGCGTCGCTCAATTAGCACGCTGCCGGACGAAAGGGAGTTAGTTGTTTCGTACTTGCGCATGTTGCGAAGCCTGAACCCGGTTTATACGTGTGTTTGCAGTAAAGGTGAATTGAAAGTAAGTTACATTTGCACTGTTCGCTAAATAAAGCAGCGCCCTCTGGAGCGGACGACAGCTGATGAGGCGGCGAATCGAACTGCCTTTTCCACGCGAAAAGAGTTGGTCGTTTGGCGGCGCCTCCCATTGACATGTTTACTTTCGTGAACCGTTTTGAGACGACACCTGCCATCTAAATAGCCGTTTAAGGGAGGCTGGCTTAGTGAATATTATGCTTGAATTGTTGAAGTTAATTGTAGTTTCTGTAGAGTTGCGTGCAATTAGCCAGGATGAAATGAACTAAATTTGTTAGCGCTCTAAACGTGTACCACAGTTATAGGTAAGGAAATATTTAAGGCTCTGTTTCGTGTAAATTGCGACTGTGTTGCTTAAAATGTAGCTAGTTTTGCCTTGAGCCATACTAAACCAAATCAATAAAGCAAACAACATCTACCTTACAACAAGGCTGTCCAAGAGAAGGTTCAGAATACCGGTTGTTGCAGAGAACAGTTTAAAAAATTCTGAAAATATTGGTTTCAATACAGCGAAATACAGGTGTAGGATCACACTCTCTGCCCGTGTGGACACTACATGCTGCAAAATCTCTCTAATTATCCAGGCAATTAACAAAATACACTAATTAATTTTTTGAAATATTTTTTCTGGGGGATTAGTATCGATTTGGAGTTTGATGCCGTGAACAAGACGATATCATATCAATTTTTTGAAAGGAAGCAAAAAATTTCTGGAGCCGTGCAGCGCGAAGAAATCCGACGCATTTTCCCGCACGCGACCGAAACTGAGCGCACGAGGAACGCCGGAAGTATGGCACAAGCGAACCGTCTGCTGGTGACGTGTAATGAATGCAGTGCCCAATTGGAAACTCGTGTGCTAACTTTCCTCGCTAGAGAACCTCGGCGCTCTGCTTAGACCGCGGCCGGCGTCTACTTCTTCGCTGGGAGTAAGAAAAATTAGTCATCGTCTGCTACGCGGCCGTCGCTTTTGGGAACACTGATAAGCGCACCTGGCGCTCTGCCTGCCCGGTTAACTGCAGAAGAAGTTTTTGAATCTTTGTTATTTTTTCACTAACTTCGGGAAAGGGATATAGGCACTCTTCTCTGACAGTGTGCAGATTACTGTTTAACGTTAAGTAATGCCGTTATATCGACATGCATTGTAGTATTTCTGTCAAGCGTCTACTTCTTTTCCGCGGTATTGGCTTGACCGCTACAATAAATGAGAATGACTTCGCAGATGAAAAGATTCTAACTGAGCATATTGCAATTTTGACACTGAGGTGCTCCGTACCAGCTGGCTCAATACGGTTGCCGTGTGCTGAATCAGACACGTCCCGTGCAGTAAGATATGCAAGTACTTTGTTAGGAAGCCTTGTCTGCAGGTGTTTACTATTTTATAGTTGTATAACAAACAGGAATGCTTGAAATTTGTACCTTTTATGGATGTAGTTGGTTGCAGACCCAGTTGGGCACTCCAGGAAAGAACTAGTATATGGGATGAAAAGAAGCGGTTTTCGCATCACGTGTCCAAAATGCTTGCCGTCCATTGCTATGCAGAGTAGAATGCGGTATTTGGTGGAATTCACAGCAAAAATGAGAATCTCTCGGGAATTTTTCAGTTGATATCTTGGTACGCTCCTTCAGGTCATCGAGGTTCGCTGCCTCCGTAATAAAACCTTCGTTCTTAACTTATCCCCAGAGGAAAGTATCCAGGGGAGACAAATCGGGCGATCTTGGAGGCCACGCTGTTGTTGCCCCCCGCCCAATTCATTGGTTGGGAAAGGTGCTTTCCAGGAATCGCACCGCGGAACGAAAAAAATGTGGCGGGGCTCCGTCATGCTGAAACCACATTTTTTTTTTCAATCCGGCCCGTGGTAGCTCTGAGACAAATTGACGCCTTTTAGGACGCAGTCTGTGCACTTTTTCCCAGTGAGGTTTCCATCTTTGAAGCAAGGACCGACAATACGACCATCATAAATGCCACACCAAACAGTTGCTGACCGTCTTGCTGCTAGTGCTGGCGTTGCCAGTATAGGTTCTTGTCACACGAATAATGCGCATTGTGCAAGTTGGCATTGCAGTCCATGAAAAATTGGGCTTCGTTCGTCCAAAGCACGTTGTGCAGGAATTCCGGGTCTCCATCACATTTAATTAGGCATGAGTTGCAAAAATAGTGTGGTTTCTGAAAGTTATTCGGTGTCAGTTCCTGGTGAAGACACGCATGAAAGGCATAGTAGCTGTGTCTTGATACTGACCTCGAAACTGATGCCGGGCTGACTCCACACGCGTTGGTGATTTCCCTGTCGCTTGCTTCTTGCCTGACAGAAGCGTACGCGAGGACATCAATGTCAAAATAGTTCGTTGCGCTACCTGGCTTCTTCCTTTTCTGAACATGAACTAATCCAGTAGAGTTAAATCGATGAAGTATCCATACGAACGTGGGACGAGTCGGCACACGATGACCAGGATGTTGGGCAGCATGAAGTCTGGATGCCAGCTCCGCGTCCATTTGCGCGCTCACATAAGCGATCACAATATCCACCTTCTCAGCAGTGGAGTGTTGGTGTTGCGCTGGCGCGGCCATTCCCACAATTTACACAATGCGGCGTGAAGTTTTAATTCTAGGCGGCACTTCCACACATTCAATTGATTTGAAACATTGGCACTGCAATGGCCTTGTCACACGCGCACCTCCAAGACAAGCGCCTGAAATGACAACGACTGCACTCTGTTGGGAAACGGAAGCTAACACATGCTACCCCAACCGCAAGATCAACTGCCCGATAACACACAGCCACTGCCACGAAAGCTCTCCTCGCCACGCTGACAAAGCTTTTCCTTTTCGGACGTGGTTCCTGATACGCAGCGATTATAAGAAAACAGATGGTCAACTTAGCGAGTAAACGAATTCATGATGACGCACAAAAACGAGCCCGTCGCGCAGCCATACGAGAAGTGGCGCACATTCACACACAAAGAAACGGCTTCAGATGCGCCCGTCAGGGCTCTCAAAATCAACGTTCCCGTAACTGACGATGACTATAATTTTCCTTACTCCGAGCAACGAAGCAGTCGATAACGCCGGCCGCGGTTTAAGCTGAACGCCGCGTTTCTCTAGTGAGGAAAGATAGCACACGCGTTTCGAATTGGGCGCTGCATACATTACGGC
Source organism: Amblyomma mixtum (assembly GCF_055824585.1). Taxonomy (NCBI): domain Eukaryota; kingdom Metazoa; phylum Arthropoda; class Arachnida; order Ixodida; family Ixodidae; genus Amblyomma; species Amblyomma mixtum. The sequence continues at coordinate 59,492,091 of NC_143013.1, read as the reverse complement.
ACGTCACCAGCGAACGCTTGGCTTACGCCATACTTCCGGCAGAGCCGCCGCGGTGGCTCAGTGGCTATGGTGCTCGGCTGCTGGCCTGAAAGACGCGGGTTCGATCCCGGCCGTGGCGGTTGAATTTCTTTGGGGGAGAAATTCGAGGCCCGTGTACTGTGCGATGTCAGTGCACGTTAAAGAACCCCAGGTGGTCGAAATTTCCGGAGCCCTCCACTACGGCGTCTCTCATAGCCTCAGTCGCTTTGGGACGTTAAACCCCATAAACCAAACCAAACCAAACCATACTTCCGGCGCTCCTCGTGAGCTATGTTTTGGCCGCGTGCGGGAAAAAGCGTTGGATTTCTTCGCGCTGCAGAGCTCTACTAATTTTTTCTTTGTTCTAAAAACTGATATGACGTCGTCTTGTTCATGGTATCAAACTCCCAATTGGGACTAACCACCGAGCTATGATAATTAAAAATTTAATTAGTAAATTTTTGTTTATTGCCTGGATAATTAGAGGAGTTTTGCAGCATATTGTGTCCGCCGGGGCAGAGAGTGTGATCCAAAACTATCTTTCTTTGCTATACTGAACCCAATATTTTCAAGAATTTTTGAAAGTGCTCGCTGAAACATCCGGTATATTTAAACTGTTCACATCCGTAGCATAGTCGCCGCGGTGGCTCAGTGGCTATGGTGCTCGGCTGCTGGCCCGAAAAACGCGGGTTCGATCCCGGCCGCGGCGGCTGAATTTCTTTGGAGGAGAAATTCGAGGCCCGTGTACTGTGCGATGTCAGTGCACGTTAAAGAACCCCAGGTGGTCGAAATTTCCGGAGCCCTCCACTACGGCGTCTCTCATAGCCTTAGTCGCTTTGGGACGTTAAACCCCATAAACCAACCAAACCAACCAACATCCGTAGCATAAGAAAAAAAGTATTCAGCCATCACACTAAAGCGCAAGCTTCTAGAGACCTTTTAATTACCTTCAGATGAATTTTTTTAGGGGGATGAGGTGGTTGTTGGCCAGGAGCTTAAAGTTCAGAAGTTTTCAGTCCCATGAGCACTGCCCATTCCCGAATTAGGCTGTGTCATTCCATATATTATTGAAAGAAACTATAGGTGGAAGTAGCGAGAGGCTTTTCAACTCACAAGCTAGCAAATTTTCTAAAATTCGCATAATTGTCTTCCAGAAAGCCCTACTGCACCAAATTATTGAGAAAAAAGCAATGATTTTCATCTCCTGTTATCTCTGCATGCGATAAAATATCCGATGCCGGTGCGCTGTTTATTGGACTTTGTTAACATTTACACCAATGGTAAGTTTGATTGTTGTTTACGGGATCAGCGTTCTAGTCCGAATTGCTCTTACTTGTTATTCGAGAGTAAGAATAAATATTCCCTTTTTTTGAACTAGCATTAAGTGCATAAGAAATTTTTCCAAGGTTGTCATTGACTCGCCCCCATCCACTCGATCCTGCAGAATCGCACAGATCCAAGAATCGCTTTGGAGGCTATGGCTTCTTTCCGAAACGAAAACGAGCAATAAAGAGCCTCGATGATAACTGTGCGCAGCAAGCATTCTGGTAACGGTTGTTGCAGTCTACAAATGAGGTAACAAATATTCCCCGTTAAGTTACCGTCCCATTTACCTTACTAGAGTAGCCTGCAAAATTATGGAGCACGTCATCTATACACTTGTCGCAAACTTCCTCAACTCGATAAAATTTTCTATTCGTCACAACAGGGTTTTCAAAAAGGTATTTTGTGTGAAACGCAGCTAGCTTTATTTATTCATGATTTACAAGCTAATTTCGATACTAAGCTACCGACCGACGCCATTTTTCTGCATTTTGCAAAAGCATTTAACAAGGTACCTAATAAACGCTTAGTGCTAAAACTTTCACATTTGAACCTGCCTTCGGACATAGTAAAAGTGATAGAAGAATTTGTGTCTAATCGCTCACAGTTAATTGCTGTTGACAATCAAAATTCCAATCCGCTACCAGTAACATCAGGAGTCCCTCAAGGTTCTGTACTAGGACAGCTTCTATTCGTAATAATATTCATGATTTACCGATCAATGTGTGTTCTAATATTCGCATGTTCGCTGAGGACTGCTTTGTTCATCGCATAGTAACTAACGCCAGCGCCGAAACGTACCTTCAAGTGACCTAAACCACATACAGGAATGGTGCGACCGTTGGCTAATGGAACTTAACCCTCATAAATGTAAACGTTTGTCTTTTTACTGCCTCCGTAACCCGCTTGATTTTCCATACGTAATCGCCAACATACCTTTGCAGTCGGTTTCATCATACAAATACTTAGGCGTCATGCTGTGCAACAACTTATCATGGGCCACACACGTTACTCACACTATTTCTTCTGCTAATAAAACGCTCCGGTTTTTACGACGCCATCTTCGCCACGTTTCACAAAAGGTAACATTACTATATAAATTTCTTCTCAGGGCAAAGTTTGAATATGCATCGCCTATTTGGAACTCTCGAGAAGTTCACCTTATCAATGCGCTCGAGTCAGTTCAAAACAGAGCGGCCAGATTCATTCATTCCTCCCATTCATACGACATCAGTGTGACATCTTTATAAGCGGAATCCAGTTTAGAGCCCGTTTGACTTCCTCGTCGTATTTCTAGCCTCTGCCTATCCAATAAATTTTTCCATAGTTCACTGTGCTGTTCATCCTACATTTCCCCGCCAGCCGGCATATCTCACCACATTCGTCATCCTTTCCAAGTTTTTCGCCCACGTGACCGTACTGTTACCTGTGTCGCTTCTTTTTTTTTCACCTTGTTTCTGTAGACTGGAACGACCTCTTGAATGGCATCGCTACCATCACGTGCCCATCCACATTCGCCGAGCCTGTTACCGACTACTTCTTAACACTTGTTGAACTTGATTTCTTGTACCCACCCCTTATGTAGTAACCCCAGTGGGTCTTTACGGTATTGAAATGAAATGTTACGAGATATTAGAAATGACAGTAGCAATGAGCCAAAAGTTGACATCCAATAACTGTTCTTGCTATTTACACGATTTTCTGGAACCCTTGCTCTGCCAGGTGTTTAGATATGTACTGCTCTGTTCGTTGCAACTTTTCGGTTCTTAATGATTGCATTTCATATTCACGCAAATGCACAGCCGAAACTGCTTCTGTCGTGTTCATTGCTGCACCAAGACTTCAAGAGCGTGTTGTTTTAACTCGTAAAATTTTCTTACATATTATGTGAGAAGTAGGTGCAGCTTTGAGAGGCTGGCGATAATCGTTGCGAACATGCTAAAATAAAAAAAATGAATTTGCTCCTTCTTATGAAAGGCAAAAGAAGCGAAACTGGTACATACGAGAGCAATGCCGTTAGCTGTTAGCAGAACACTAGCTAATCACGAGCAAAAACCTTGAATACATTGGCCGATTCTGTGACAGATATGTCAATGAGAAACCTTGCAAGTCTCGCACTAGCAGAAGTAGTGAACACACATTATAAAAAAGAGCAATTGTTATTCTTGCTTCTTTGCCCATTTGCTTAACGATTAAGCCTGCCTAACTCTGTCACCGAAAACCTGCCTCGCTTGGCACGAACTGCTCCTACGCAGTTGTGGTAAGAATGACGACATTTTTAGCGCAGGCGCTAAATAAACATCATGCTACAGAAAAGTCGGACAAAAAACCGGAAGTCTGTTTCTTTGTTCAGTCAATGCGGGTCTGTTTCCGAGAACTCCTCGAAAGTCCCAAAAGAAAAACATAGGCCCTACTTCTAGTATTGCTGAAAATACAGCAAAAAAAAAATGCTGGAAAGGTGTCCTACTTTCCCGCTTTCTTTAGTGACAATGTGTCGCAAAACACGCCTACAATTTTCATGATACCCCTCTCTTCTGCTATCTTCTTTCAAAGCAGCGAGTCCAGCAGACAAAGGGTGGGATCAAATGGAACTGTGGAACAAATGGAAAATGACATTGACGTTGAGCTTTACGGATACCGTAACCATTGCGTTCGAAAACACAGAGTCGAAACTAATAGATAGAATTCATGACAAAAGAGCGCAAAAGACGACATCGAAAGGAACACATATAGTTAAGTTCGCTGTTTTTGTGCGTGTTTTTTGCAAGGGTTGAGAACGACTGGTTAGAATTGTCGTTTGTGTCACAGATCTGCATTGTATTGAAGTCAACCGCGGGTATGCTTCCTCTTTTCCTGTTGTTTACTGATTTCATGTTTGGTACAAGAAAAAGTATTGAAATAACTTTTTCCATTGTTTCCCGTTCTCTTCTCAGCACCGCAAAATGATATTGAAGCTCAGAATAGTTTAGTGCATTGTAGAGCCTCAGGCAATTCTCCTTTTAGAAGAAGCTGCAAACTTCTCAGCATCTGTTATTTCGAGCTGCGTTTTCCTGTTCCTATCTCAAACAAAGAATTTAACTCGCGCTCTGGTTTTTTCTCATAATTAGAAAAAGCAAGAGGTTGTTTCTGGGTTTTGTTAAATGGAACTGAGTCTTTGGTTTGGTATTATTGATTATTAAAGAAGCAATTGTTCAGTGATAAGCGAACAACTTAATCAAATCGCAAACCTTTGCTTCTTCGCGGGCATAAACAGTTATGGTGCTTGGATTTACACACTTGGTTGAGTTGTAGATAGGGTTGAAATTGTATGAGTTCGACATGTACCTTGTGAAGTATCCGTTATAAGAAACTTGATAACTGCTGTGAACTTTGTGGTTTACCTAGGAAGGTGACTGAATAATTTCTACTTGCAGGCTATGCTCGTTTTCCCCACATGAGTTTTCCAACCACAAATTTATTGACGACTCTTTCTTATTACTGACGACTCGTTTCTTGACTGCCTTTATAGAGGCTTAATAAAGGGTGTATATAAAATGTCTAATCTTAATTAAACTTGGATTAGAAATTTTCCCCTCTTTTAAAAATCTAATTCTTCCTTTAGGCAAATCTTGAGAACCTTCCAAAAGCGCAGCGTGAATTCAGTGTCGGCCTGAAAGTCGGCATTCTTAGCCTGTGCAAGATACCTTCCCTTGACGGGTCGGTGCACATCGAAAACTTCTACGTTTCATTTGCAGTTTTGATCGATCTTCCAATTCTCCTCTTTCAAGGTATCTCCGGAGATTATTTCAGTACTAAAAAAAAAAGAGAGGCTTCAGTGGCTCGCCAGAAAAAAATACCCAGACCTGTTTATTATTTTTGTTCATAATTCGCCAAAATGCATGATTTTTTATTTTTGTAGAGTTCTTTAGCCATCATTTGTTACCACTCTCTGTGTTTTTCCACACGGGACAGCCAGATTTTCGAACCTCCCCCCTCTTAACGCACCAGTATTGATGCTCCAGTTAAGCAGAAAAATTCAGGGGGCACTTTGACTGTCTAAAGTGGGTAGAGACGAAAGCGTTTTCCGCGCCACTTTGACTGCTTCTGTGCCACTGCCGGCGTCACCACTTGGATAACGTCACACATAATTAATGACCAATTACTAAATAATTACAAATAAAGATTAATAGCTAATTACTGATTAATAACTAAACACTAATTAACTGCTAATTAATGCCACTTAAGCTTAGCCTTTAGGAGTGCAACGCGACAGCGTGTTTTAGCGCTGCCAGGCAGTCCACGGAACGCCACCACCCGTTCAGCGCGATGCCTAGCTGGATGAACCTTTCCAGCTCCATGATCAGCTGGCTGCTCTCGCCAAAATGAAACGGGGCACTGCGCCAGGAAGGGATAAGGTCACCGTCAAGCTTTTGACGAACCTGCCCGACTTGGCATACCAGTCCCTCCTCGACTACATCAATGCCATTTGGCGAGGGGACACCCCCTTGCCAATCGACTGGAAAACGGCTCTGGTCACTTTTATTCCTAAAGCTGGCAAACCAATTGACACAGATAACCTCCGCCTCATCTCTCTCACCTCCTGTGTGGGCAAACTAGTGGAGACAATGGTGCGGGATCGGTTATCTGCATATCTTGAAAACAAACATGTCTTTGCGAGCACCATGTTCGGATTCCGCCCACACAGATCCGGACAGGATGTCCTCTTGCAACTTAATCGGGAAATCCTTGACCCCGTCGAATTCCCCCATAATGACCAGGTAGTACTCACCTTGGATCTTAAAGGGGCATTTGACAATGTAACACACGAGATCATATTCACTAATTTAAGCCAGACTGACTGTGGCCTCAACACATTCCGGTACATAAGCCAATTTTTAATGGATCGTGAATCCTACATCCGAATCCAAGATAGAGGGCATGGTCCTTATCTACTCGGCATGCGGGGAACCCCCCAAGGCGCGGCACTTTCCCCGCTGCTCTTCAATCTGGCCATGATGCACCTGCCTGCCCAGCTGAGTGGTGTAGCAGGCGTGCAGCGCGTCCTGTACGCTGATGGCATCACTCTGTGTGCCATGCAGGGCAGCACAGGGGACATTGAAACCAGCCTGCAAACAGCGGCGACGATAGTGGACCGCTACGCCCGCCGCTGCGGTCTTCAATGTTCCCCTCAAAAATCTGAATTTGTGCACCTCCGCCACTCACAAAAGTGCACAACTAAAATATCTCTTCCTCTTGAGAGCGGTCCCATACGCGAAAGTGATGAGATACGGGTACTCGGACTCTACATCCACAAACACAGACGGCCAGACACTACATTGGCCAAACTCCGTAAGGTGGGGGACCAGGTAGGCCGCATGGTCCGCCGGGTTTCCAAGAAACGCGGAGGGTTACGTCGTAAGGATGCCTTGCGGCTGGCATGAGATTACAAGGTCATAACATGAATGAAACGTCATCATATGCCAGTATATAAAGTAAATGATTTCACTGGAAAGAAAATTCGTGTAGTTAGTGGGGAATAGAAACCCTTACTCTTGGATATGCGAGTCAGAGACGCTACACCCAGGCATCCCAGGCACTTTATTTATAGATGATACTTACTAGACTGAAAATATCTTCTACTTACATGAACTACATACAAAGCTTTTAGGACAAGGCACGAAAGTCATCTATAAAAAGGTACAGCAATAGAGCAGGAGGCATGATGTAGGACTGAGCGCGCCGCCAAGAGGGAGTGCACCTCACATTGAGTCTTTTCAAGCAGTTCCTTCAGATGAACAATCATTTGGCAGAAATGTGATTTCGTCGAAACAGCTAATTCACAGTGCCCGTCCACCATTCTGGTGTTCAATGGAAATCTAGTCCAATTAAAAAAAAGACATGTCAACATGCCTGGGTGGCTTGCTATTCATGAGCTTCGGCCACCCAAGTATGTTAATACGGCTTGATTAAAGCGGTGTTTTTAAATGCATGTCGTGTGGTACTTCACAAAGTGTGGTAGTCTACGGCTGTACACTAGTTAGCACGGGTGTGATTAGAGAGGCACTAGTTAAGGGATTAGCGAGTAAGTGAGTAGCGAAGTGCATGTCGGTGTGGGATGAGTGTCCACGAACGACTGCATGCTTTTGTCACGTGACAGTAGTGTGTCCTGTGATCTGCTAACATTGGCAGCGCACGTGATCGGGCGATATGCTTAAGAGGTCAAGTGGAGTCGCTGACGGGGCCCATAACGCTATCACCTTTCACCTCTAAAAGCGGAGTTCAAGTGCACTCCCTAATTTTTTACAGCTCCTGTTTCGTAATTCTTGTAGGTAGCAATGGCCAGTGAACTAATGGAAAGCAGGTAACAACGTTCGAATGTATCTCCTATTTTAAACGCAACAGCGGAAGAGTGGACGTGCTCCTACGACTTCAGCTGTTTGCTGCGCCCAGCGAACCAGCTGTCATTGGTCTTCTCGGCTTGAACTGGACAGCGCGGCCCCCAACTGTTCTGGTTGTAGACTTGGAATTTTCGGGGCTGCCGGCATTTTTCGCCAAGCCCATGTAGTGTTATACAGCGTGCGGTGTACACCGCATAGCGGGCATGTGTTTGTCTTTACTGTGGGCGTATGTGGTGTAAGAGGCTGAGGTGAATGACCTGCATGTGTTCGTCTAAAGCTGGTTCCAAGCTATGGCTTCTTCCCACATCAGCGTCTTAGGTGTGTGTGTGTGTTGGGGGGGGGGGGGGGGGGATGGAGGTTCGCTCATTTAGCTTGTGGTGAATAAGGATCTCACTTGACTATTGTGGGACCGGCTCCACGGTCGCTGAGTCTTATTTCGTGGCCCGGTTAGAAAGACCTTCGGCTACATCATGCGCGCGCTAATTACACGCTCAGAGACCCGGGGACCTGCTGTTCAGGTAAGAGTTCCAAGAAGTTGGCTTCTTAAACGCAGCTGGAGGTCATTTGGGGAGTGGTGCCGCTCTTCATTTACAGTTCTGGAGGTTCGTAAGGTGACGGCTGAGACTATCTGCAGGGTGTTCGTCGGCGATACATGCGACCATTGGCGGTCGGAATGCGTAGTGGGCCGCTTCTGCGTATTTCACTTTTAATACGCGTATTTTACTCCGCGTATTGTGTACCAGAAACGAACTAGCTTTTTTGGACGGTTTCGTTTAGATGCCCTTCGCAAAGTCCGCTTGCTTCCGTCAATCGGTTTTATGATTGTTTATATCCTAGCGTTGCTTCTTATCCTTAATCTTTCAACCTGTGCTGTCATCCACACTCGCATGTGTTATCAACCCTGCTTTTTGTAATAGCGACCTCCCTATGACGATTTGTGCTGTTATCACTCGTCCACCACCGCATTTGTTTTTTAGTTCACGCACCCTCATGCAGCTCAGCGGCTATAAAAGAGCGCCTGGTTTCCTTTCCTGTTAATAAAGTTGGAAGTTGCGCCTCTTTCCTGTTCTGTGTTTCCTTCCTGTTTCGTCCTTTTTTTTTTTGGCGTACGACATTCTTTCAAGTGTATTTTGCACTTGCGCGTTATCTCTCTGCGTGGTACTCGCCGTGCAAATTTCGTGGGATCGTGCAGACTTTGATTTGTCCGGAGGTCATACTTCGTTGTGACTGGTGCACAGCGTTCCCAATTGTGTTCTGGATAGCCCAGTTATGGCCCAGTCTACAGATAACATGCCTTCTTGTGGTGACTTCGGTTAGTCGGTTGAGTTGGCTGGTGAGATGGGCTTCGATAGACGCTAGAGTCGTGTTGTGCATTCCCAATGCTTTCAGTTTACGCGTCGCCTTATGCGGTGGCAGGCCTAGAGCTCGCTTGTATGCTTTCCGCAGCAGTTCCATGGCTTGATCTATTTCTCGGGGCTTCAGCAGGACGTATGGTGCAGAGTAGAAAATCCGGCTGATTACCAGTGCTCGAACTATGCGGATGGTACCCTCGTCCTTTGTGCCGTAGTGCCTTGTCGTAATGGGAATTACTACTATACGCAGAATTTGCGCGACTTTGTTATTGCGCCTTTGTAGCGCTCTTGCACAGCCTCCGTCTGGGTGGGTGGGCACGCCTAATATTCGCATGTGAGGCACGATTGGGACTTCATCGCCCTTTTAAGCGAGCCGAATGAGGGGAGAGTCTGGATTTTTCGTCGTGGCTTGCGTTTGAGTATTATTAGTTTTGATTTTTCCGTGGAGCACCGTAAGCCGCTTTCACGTGCTTATCTCTGTACTACGTCAGTCGCTTGCTGTAGGGTGCCTTGTATCTTCCGTTCGGAGCCTGTTGTGGTCCTCAAAGCAATGTCATCCGAGTACAGAGCATGACGCACACCAGGAATTACGTTGAGTTCGTCTGGCAGCTTCATAATGGCGGTGTTCAAACGGGTGGGAGAGGTGACCGCCCCTTGCGGCGCATCTCTGTCCGTAGTAGAGATGGTGGCTGTTCGCAGCACGCCAACTTCTACTGTGGCTGCTCGATCTGTAACGAAGGAATCAATGTGGCTATAAGGTCGGTGTCCACAATTGGCCTGATTGAAATTTTCTACTATTGTCAGGTGGCTGACATTGTGTAATGTTCCTTTGAGGCAATCCAGAGGCAATTATGTCGTGGGGTTGTGCTGAGATACGTGATTTAGAATATATTCCTTGAGCTGCAAGGAAATATGTTGAGCGGGCAGGTGCACTCTGAAGGCGGAAATTGTATCAGAAAGATGTCGCTGGTGTCCAAATATGGTTTGGCTCTGTTAAGAGATACGTGCTCGAAGGCTGTCAAGCAGAGAGGGTTTGTCTGGCTTGGGCATTAGGATAATTTCTTCGTATATCCAATCTAGCGGTATTTGCACCGGCTGCGGTGGTTGTTTTTTGGGGATAAGCCACGCATTGCCATTAGAGGCGTCGGGATCAGTACTCGCTGTAGTGCATGGCACGCGGCCTGATGTAAAAAGATGTTGCTATTTCAAAAGAGAATGTAAATAACGGACAGCAAGTTAATGAAAGAAAATGCAGTACGCAACACAACAGCAGGACAGACCTCGTTGTTAGACATCGGTGACCCTTATGTCAGCGTGCCGGGCCTGCTAGTTGGAGGGCAGAGGGGCAGCGAGCGTGCCACAGATTGCTGACATTCCATTCTTCACCCCAGGCGCCGATCCTGGGGCCAGAGCCTGGATGCTTTCAATATTTCTACTTCCTTGCAAGCCAACCGCTGATCTTCAGGACAGAGCAGCTTTCGACGTGTTATCTTTGATATCTCAGTTCTCACATTGTAGGACCTCGCATTAGATTATTCATTGCTTATACAGATGACATCTTGCAGAGAATGTTTTCACTTTACCTACTTCGAGTGGCTTCCTTCGAGCTCGCGATTTCCGCACAGCAAGTCTTGTCTGAACACCTGTGACATCTATGATTCGTTTTCTTCCCATATGCTATTGGTACTTTCAACTCACATTTGATAGCGTTTAATTACTTGCATTACGCGTTTTCAGGTGCTACCTCAAGCCGCATAATATAGAACAGCAAAATTTTGTGTCTCATTTTACACCGGAATTATCATTTTCATTGTCATTTTGATCTCTTAACTGCAGCCAAATGCACAACTTTGTGGCACTTTTCTTATTGTAGTGCTGGTGCATGCCTGACTGTTATTCATGTTTCTGAGGAGCAGTTCGCCCTACTTTTTGTGACCATCGTGGACTGTTTTTTCTAAGAACCACAGCATCTATTATCCAGTGCGTGCCAACTCTAATCATAAAAATGAAAACACTGTCTGTTCTTTCTCGCTGACGATACTGCGAGTGTGCAGCTCCATGAGTAAATTTAGAGCAGTTCCATTCTAGACTCATTCCTTCAAGTACAAACTTACATTTTTTTCTTCCTCTAGACGACTTATGAATGAGAGGTTGTTAGCGCCTTTATTGCACGCATGAGAACAATCGTGGTTTTTAATTTGTATACTGCGCTGTGTGTCAGAGCATCTCTCAATTTTTTTCTCAATATGTTAAGAAAGGCAACTACCATAAATGGTATTTGCGTTCAAGGTTCTCAAAAAATGAGTTTGCTGAGGAAAAGTTTTCGCGAGATGCAAAAGCACAAAAATGCGCGTTTTAAGGTACACTTTTTTCTGGTTGATATTGCCGCGTAGGTAAATAGCCTTGAGGGTAAGTGAAGGATGGAGCCTGAAGAACTTCGCACTGCCGCGTTCAGCAAGAACGGTCGAAAGAGAAAACATGTGCTGGGGATTTCTTCCTCGGAATTCTTCGTTGCCATCTTCGTTGCGATCTTCACGTTATCCCGAAACTCCCATTTAGTCGGCCTGAAATTTTGCAGTTCGTGCAGCAGTTTGGGTTCCACAAATCAGTGCGGCAACAGGAGACACTGAAAGGTGAAGAAGCATTAATGTCTTTTTACAGCGAGAGCTTATTCTAGATTATCTTGGTGCAGGAGTACGCGCTGACCTCTCCGTGCCATGCTCCGTGCCGTGCAGTGCCATGCTTTGCATTGCATGGCACTGCAGGCTTGCTGCTTTCGATTCATCCGAGTGTCTGCTTTGCAGAAATTTTCGCGAGGAGTCTTCTTAATCACACATGGTGCTACCATATTCATCGTACCCTTAACCCGAGACTGCACTGCACGCCTATAACAGGCGAGGACGATGAAGTCGATTCTTAGCCTCCAGACGACGCAGTTTAACTGCTGCCCAAAAGTTGTCTTTGCGCGGTTAATAAAAATGATTGATGGTTCGTGACTTGTCACCAAGCTGAGCTCAGCACAGCTGAGCTCTGGCTGAGTTGAACAACTCACTCAACAATGTTAAGGACTGGGTGAATTATTTCTTTCGCTTGCTTGGTACTACGCTTCTGTTTCTTGAAAAACGTCTCAGCGTATGTAAGCTTCTGAAGAAAATTGGATACCTGGGCGAGTTCGTAATAACAGTTCATTGTGGGTTACACAGCGCGAAACAGAAGGAAGCAAAATGTAGAAGACGACGCAGGAAGCGATCATATTTCTAGTCTTCTCCTTTTTCTCCCGTCAGTTTCGCGCTTTACCACTGATAATGACCTATGCGATTCTACAACAATGCATGAATTAGGTTCTTAAATTACTGATGAGGCAATACTAAATAAGTATGAAAATTTTTACCTCGCTTCACAGGTCTTTCTTAGGACTTATGAATAAAACTGCTTAAGTTGCAGTCCTATAGAATGAAAACTGAGTCCTCGGCGGCTACTATGAACGCCAATGAATTAACACCGTTGAAGTCGATTAAGATTTCTTTATGTTAGATTTAACTTTTTCAGCGTGTCTCAAATAAAATCATATTTCTGGTTCCAGGTTGTTTTGAGGAGGTGCGTAATTTCCGCTAGCAAACTAACGGTCAAACGTTTGTACGTGTATCGCTCAACCACGCGTTTTCGCCCTGTTAAAGAATTACCTAGACAACCAGAATTGTATACAAATGAACCGTGTTTATTTTATTTCTGGTAATGGGGACTATGGATCCCATGCGGATGCGAGGGATGCGGGGATGCCTGTGGATGTGGGGCTTCCTGGTCTCTGTAGCTTAGACATAATATTGTGAAAGGTATCAACCGTTAATTTACAACTATAAGATTGGTGGTGACTAGGGCTTGATAGAGTAACGCAGACGTTCGGAAAACTTACTTTCCGAACGCATTTCTTTTCAGCTACTTTAGCCTTGGTGTATTGTAGTCTCCTTCTATGCATTTACTGTCGACTAGTAAGGGCTGAGCCGTACACTTCACTCCCGTGTGAACCTTTTGCTAACACAACACAGAGTCTTGGGAGCACTGCCGAATCAGTCGACGCCCCGAAAGCTGCTCATGGATGGCTTTTGTTTGTAAGCTGTCCAGGTTTAGCCGATAGGTCGCGACTGCGCTGCTCTCTGCCCCTCGGTTTGATACCCCGATTACCTTCTTTCTCTCTTCGTTTCTCCTTTTTTTTTGTTCGACTTTCACCCGTGTGCGCACAGCGGAGGAGGAGGTCTCTTCCACTGACTACTTGCTTTTAGCTTCGTTCTTTTCTTTCTCTTTCTGCGGATTTTTCAGGCAGTATTTCAAGACATAGCGCTAGCGAAATAAAAGCCATGCTTCCCACTGCAGGACATTGCTGAGCCGCTGAGCAGGGCGGGCAAATGTAGGACTCGTAACCAAAATCGCGTATTAGGCATTTGGCTTCGGTCTGGGCTTTCGGCATGCATAGTACCTTGTTTATCTGCTCACTTAAAGGCTGAACCAAGAAACCAACTATGGATAGCCATAAATAGATCTATTTCTACGGAACCATGGTCCTTCCTACAGTTCTCTTTCTGCCGTAATAGCTCTGGTCGTTCGCGTCAGCCTCGTTGTTGTAAGACAGAGGGTACAAAACTACTTACAACTTCTGCATTTTCACGAAAAAAAAAGGAGTGATTTAATCAAACGCCGAGCCCGGCGTTAGGAAGAAAAGACCTTACTGTTATGCTTAGCCGTTATCTGTCTTGAAGCGAAGACGCCAAAAAGGAAAACACGCTGTAATAGTTAAGGAAGCGGTAAAGGCACATAGACATTGTAAGCAGTAATCACTATCAGTCAGTATTTATTGTGTCGTGATGTGCAGTTGTTCGAACGATGCATGACAAGTAGACAACTCGCAAGCAGGTTTTAGATGGTCGTGAATAAGTACTTCGCCTGTGCGACTCTGCCGCAGGTCATGTAGTTAGTGCAATTTATATAGCGTCAACATTTCTCGTGGTCGATGAGCTTTGCTGATTAGTTGAAGAAATAGTTTTTAGAAGGTGTCCTTGATGTCTTTACTGAGGAAATAGTTACCCTTATACAATTTGGTGACGTAAATGAGCATAAAGTCGCACCTGTAACTTGTTAGGACCGAAAGAAGACCCCTTTCGCAAGGAGTACAGTTCCAGTAAAACGCGGTTCAATCTGAATAACTCGGCGAGAGCTTCCTCACATGCCTTCTTATATACCCCCTTGTTATCGCCATCGAGATCTTCTTCATCAGCATCAGCATCACTTTGCGCGACACTGCGCGCGACCACCGATTGGGTCCGGCGCGCTCACCCAACATGGCGGCGTTCCACCAGTGACGGGCTCCACGCTATATTTTGTTTCGGGCGGCAACGCGCCGGCCAAGGGCGGTGCGCGAGGCAGTGAGGAGAGCCGTCTCTTGAGAAGGTGGCGCCGGTGAGAAAGCTGGCAGCGGCCGAGGCGATCCAGCTCCCGATGGCAGAAGGTCACCTATGAGGCGTCAAGAGCAGGTCGGTGGCCGCAGCGTGGAGGCCATCCACGCCGAACAGCAGCAACTGCAGCAGGAGGCGCAGGCCGAGACCGTCTTCTTCTCACATGGAAGTCTGTACGCGGTGGGGGCCATGCTCACGCTGGCCGTGCTCTTCTGCGCCGGCGTGCTCGCCTACACTGTGCGGCGGAACGACATGCTCAAGACGGAGTACCATCGCCTCATGGCAGCCATCGCTGACAGGGGATCCAAGTCTAGCAGGTACGTGCTAGCTGTTTCTGCAGATGGTTTTATTCGGCCTCGAGGATTTCCGAAGCAGTGGGCATTCTAAATGCAGAGGCGCCGCGCATACAGTATACACCTACAGTGTTATTCTCGAAAGTAAATTTTACACTTATAGATGTAAAATGTGTATGTATGATAAGCTGCATAATATTAGGAACTTTTCCTATAGTAAGCGGCGTATGCAATGAGCGAAAGTTCCAACGTTCACGTGCTGACCATGCACTGTGCTGACTAGGAGGGCACACACGATTACGTAGGGCCCAGAGAAATTTTCACGGGATGCGGCGAGCCAGAAAAAATTTTGTCTTTGCGACGCTGCTGGGCCAACTGGTATGCGTAGGAGGCGTTGCTTACACACTCCCTCTTGCTTCCAGTTCTGTTTCTGAATTGGACTGTCTGAGTGTGCAGCCACATTCCATGAATTATTGTCAGGGGTGCATGTGTGGACCGAGGCATAGGAGCTCATGCTCCATCTTTAACCTTAAGAACAAGGTGACCGCGAATTCAGGTGAGCCCATTGCTGAAGATTCAGGAAGGAATGTGCAGAAGTAAGTTTGAATGGACGCATAAGGAACAGTGGTGCCAAATAACGAAGACAGCATAGAAACATGCCTTCTGTTTGACTTCCAGCCACTCTCAGTGTTTCGAGAGGAAGCCTTCTTCCGGAATGATGGAACAATTAATAATCTTTATGTTTTGCAATGAGTGTGATAGCCAGGGTGACCATGAGCAAATCACTACATTTGTCGAGGTGCCCGCCTAGTCTTATACGCAGTTGCAGTTATGTTTCGCATTCTTACAAGAAATCCTCGAAGACACGCCCACTGAATCAAAATTTCAATGATCGTTCTGGTTTTCTTACAACCCTGACCTCGGACTTTGTGTGCAGGATCCCCACGGAGTCCGAGCCACCTGAAACCTTGGAGACCATGGGCCCTGCGCCCAGAGTCGACGATGCAACTCAAGACGCCGTGCTGCTGCTCCTGACGCACAGACCCATCTCAAATATAGAGCACCCGGGCCGGACAAAGCGTAGCGCGAAGCCCACGCTTCTTCCTGGCGCGGAGAACCTTTACGACGATGACCTCGAGGGCAGATGGAGACAGCCAGTGAACCGTTCGCGATCCGCGACGCGAATCGCTTCGGGGAACCATTCGGCAGCGGGGACATCTTCAAGCGACCCAGTAATGTCCGTGTCGTCAGAAACGCATAAGTCGTCTGCGACGCCAATAACGACGCTCAAACTGGTTCCAAACGCAACACAACAGACAACGCTCGAGGTGCGCAACTCTTCGACCTCAGTGTTCGTAAGCACTGAAAGAGTTGCCAGGACAAGCAACTTTACGCGGTCTTCGGAGGTCAATGCTTCGGACAGCAACCGTAACAGCACGCACCTAGGAGTGACCAAAGATGCTGACGAAGACAAAGGCGGAGGAGCCGAGCAAGACGCGTAGCGCACGGTGGCCAGCCTGCGTAAAGAGTTCACCAGCCGCACAGTGACGCTACTGTCTGATATAAAACGTCGTGGACCAGACAACCACCTGGTTAAGGCGGCATGTCTGTTGCCTTACCAGACTCCATTATGGCTGTCGCTAGGAACAAGCAACCAGAAAGGCCGGCAAACCCGTCGCATAAACGATGATGGAAACGTTTAGCGTAATGCGGTGCCTGCAGCGCATTCTGTGCATGAGGGACTACTGTAAAAGTTAGGTAAGAGCTCTTTGCTATGTGTTCCTTCATTGAGCGTCAAAGCCATGGAGCAGAACGGGACAGTCACTAGGACGTAGTCAGCGCATAAACTTCTGCTGAGAGGAAGCGATACCGCGGCACACGAGACAGCCAGAAAGCCAAGACTTCTCGAGAAACTTTCTTACAGATGTTTTAATTTATTTTTTGCATCTACCACATAAGCCATACGTGCAGTAAAAAAAATAAACCCGGGAAGGAACAAAAAAGCCACCTCAGTTCGCAATTTATGGCTCAACTTGTTGGCCAGTTTCGTCGGCTAGAAACACCTCCTGGAGGAAAGCTACGCGGTTAATACAAGCATTCTGACTAACTTATGTTTTCGGATCGAGTATTTATGAATGTCCACTATTCGCGTGTTTCATCGTAACTATTTACTTATTTGGATGAAAACTACGGTGACATTAATTCTTTTAGTATTGTTTTCATGCTGAACAGAGCAAATTTGTTTGATACTATAAGCTTGCAACATCTCAGCTTACTGTCAAGCCTCCCCTGACACTTACTGCCGTTGCCCTATCCCCCCCCCCCCCCCTCCCCCATGCATGCGCCTTATGCTGCCATCGTCGTCTTCGGACGCGCTAACGCCTCAAGCCGTGACTACTCGATGCATGAACCGCGCAGTCTTCATCGGGTGCTACGCGCGGTCGAAAGACGCCGCACATGCTTCTAAACGCCTCTAGAACGCTTGTCGTTGCCCATTTATGGTTCATTCGGGTAATTTCTCTCTTCTTTCGTGAATTCCAGGAGTAAAATTTGCAGTAGAAGAAATTATCGTTAGTTTGCAAATAATCTAAATAATTTTTTCTGTATTTTTTAAATTACTCGATTTTCTTAACTGCCGCGGGAGTAGAGATTTTTGGGTGTAACTCAGAGAATTTTCTAGTAAAACAAGTAAGACCACTGACGTAGTCGAGAAGTGGGGGCCTTTAAGCCGAGAAGAAAGGAATCGAGGGAGGGGAAAGATGGGAAGAAACTAAAAAAAAACATTTATGGGAGCTCTCGCTGACTTTCGTGATTTACGCAACAAGCGTAACGGTAAATATTCCTGTCACTTTCCTCTTTAATAAATGTTCACTCACTCACTCACTCACTCACTCACTCACTCACTCACTCACTCACTCACTCACTCACTCACTCACTCACTCACTCACTCACTCACTCACTCACTCACTCAGTCACTCAGTCACTCACTCACTCACTCACTCACTCACTCACTCACTCACTCACTCACTCACTCACTCACTCACTCACTCACTCACTCACACTCACTCACTCACTCACTCACTCACTCACTCACTCACTCACTCACTCACTCACTCACTCATTCACTCACTGGCTTTTCAGTACAACACACCGCTGCATAAGAAGCACGCTAGTATGTACATCTTAGGCGCTCATAAATTCTTTCGACATGCACAACTGAAATATTGAATGTTGAGGAAAGTGCACATGTAATTGCGGTTGTCTTAGATTTGAGCAGGGGAGAGGGTTACGCGCACAATTGCGGACGCAGTTGGTCGTGCATTCAAGCTGAATACCTTAAAAAGGTTTCGAGGGCCTATATGCAGGAACAAGTGGTGTGGTCTGCGGGGCAGGGACGCGCGACGGCTCGCCCATGCCTTCGTGACCAGCCGGATCCTCTACGCCGTGCCATACCTACGCACCACCAAACAACAAGACGAGCGCATTGACGCCATCATCAGGAAGGCAACAAAGCGAGCACTGCACCTCCCGGTGACTACCTCCAACGTCAAACTGAAGGCGTTGGGAGTGGTAAACTCCTATCAGGAGTTGCGGGAGGCCCACCTCGTGAACCAATATACGCGGATATCGCAGACGGTTCCTGGGCGCCGCCTGCTAAACCGCTTACACATCCAACACACATGCATACCAGAGGGGACGGAGAACATCCTGGTGCTGTGGCGCCACATGCTCTTGGTCGCTCCGCTCCCGCGTAACATGGACATGGCTTCACATGAAGGCAGACGACAAGCGCGGGTTCGCACGCTTGAGAGGCAGTATGGACATAAAGAGGGCGTCTACTACGCGGACATCACAGGGCCGTCGCCCACGGGATTCTTCACGGCTGCCGTAGTCCACCGGGGAATGAATGTCGATGGGCTATCTTTTCGGGCCCCAAATTCAACACAAGCGGAGGAAGTCGCAATAGCTCTCGCTGCCGCCGATCCAAAATCGAGAACGGTTATCACAGACTCTCGCCGGGCCTGTGAACATTATCTTGCAGGCGAAATATCACCTCTTGCCTCCCAAATTCTAAGACGCGCTCCCGCCGATTCAACTCGCACAAAAGGGATCTGGGCTCCTGGCCACCAGGGTCTAGGAAGCAATGAGGCCGCTGATGCGGCCGCCCGAGCGCTCACACACCGGGCTCCTCATCCTAGCTCTCCTGGCTCAGAAGCTCATAAACCGCTTCTGCAGTTCCGCGAAATCCTAATTCATTATTGCGACAGCCACCGTCTCTACTCAGTACCTGCCAAGGGGCTGAGTAAGGCGGAGGAGCGAACTCTGCGGCGCCTGCAGACAGGAACTCTTCTCTGTCCTGCTATAGCAAAACACTTCGATCCGAACACAGATGGGCGCTGCCCGCACTGTGGAGAGGTCTGCGATATCTTTCACATGGTGTGGGCATATACTCAGAATCCTCACCTTCCCCCTTCCCCCACCCCCACCCGAGAGGCATGGGAGACTGCCCTCCTCAACTGCTCTACACTGGAGTCTCAGGGCTCTAGTAAAGCGGGCGCGAGACGGGGCCTCGTCGTGCGGTGTCCCGGACTAAGGATACCGACCATGCAGCAGGGTTTTTTGACCCTCAAACTCTCTTTGAATATTAGTTTTTCACCCCCGCCACCCCCACACTGAGGCCTGTTGTTCCATGAATACTACTGCCTTCAATGCCGAGTTCCTGTTTCAGATGCCTCTTTGATAAAGAGGTGTTAAGGATAAGCAGGGCCATGACAGAGATGTCACAGTCCCTCCCTCGAAGCAAGTCTTACGCTAAATTCCCGCGTACGCCTGCCTAGGAATAGGAATGCGACCCCGGGGGCAGGGCGAGGGGTTGCTCCCGAGAATGTGGCGTGTGCGGTCGGGTGAACCGAGTGCTATGAGCGTATGGGCCACTGGGACTGGGCGAGAATGCTGCGCTGGCTTGCAGGTTACTCGTTATTTATTACTACAGCCCAAAAGAACCCGGAAAAAGAATAAATAGGATGGCAAGAGCGCTGCAGATGAATATGGTTGGTGCCCGATGGATGACATGCGTGATGCGCACAGTTAAAGGCAAAAGATGTGTTGAAATATGAAAAAGAGCACAAAGTAAAGGGAATATAGTTTGCACACTGGTCGTCTGAGCTTCTGTATGTTTCACCGGAGTGGATTCGGTTCCCCTGTGGTCTTTCCTTCACAAAAATGACAGAGCGCAAGTAAATATCCCGCGATCAGTCATGCCTCGCACATACGTCTGAAGTAAAAAAATATAAAAAAAATATGGTTTGCTTTATTGGGAATTCACTGCAGCAGACATCTACGTTTTGCACCGAAAAATTCGAGAAAGATGATGCCGTTTTTGTTTACGCAGAGACCTGCTACCCGCAGCCTGACAATGAGAAGAAAGTGAGGAACGTCATTACAGAGTACAAATGAGGCAACAGTCTCCCCTTAATTATCGCCCTATATCTCTAACCGGCGTACCTTGTAAAAGGAAGGAATGCAAAATTTACTCTGAATTAATCAAGCACATTTTGGAGACTTGCATTTTTTTTTCATCCTTCACAATAGGGAATCCACAATAGCTTTCCTTGCGAAATCCAGCTCGCACTTTTAATTCCCGGCCTCCGCTATAATCTCCAGCGTAATATCCAAACTGATGTCATTTCATTAGATTTAGTAAAAGCCTTCGGCACCGCACCGCAAGCAGGTTTACCGCTCAAGCTAGAGCAGCACATTTGACACCCTACCGTCCTCGTAGGCAGCTCGTAGTGTTGTTTTCGCCAGCAACCGAAAATTTACCGATTTGCTGTTGCATCAGGCACCTCACAGCGCTTATAGTCTCTGCCTAGTTTTGTTCGTAATCTACACTGATGATTTACCAAGGCGTCCAACATGTAAAGTTCATATTTCTGCCGGTTACTGCGTCATTGTTCACACAGTGGCTGACATCCTCCTATGCAGCTCCTCAGAATGATCTAAATCACGTTCAAGAATGTTGTGACCGATGGTTCATGAAACTAAATCCTAACAAATTCAGACTTGTCCGGATGCACTATCACCACCACGTCATCACATTTCGTTAGACTACCGGGAACTCCATCGTTGAACTTCAAGAGTTATTTTAGGCACCTAAGCGTGACTTTAGGAATCAAGCTTTCTAGCGTACACATACTTCTAACGGCAAGTCACCTGCAAAGAGATCTCTTGAATGTCTAAAATCACTCCTACAACGTGCACCACAGCCCGTAAAATGACTCGCTTATCAACCTGACCTTTTTGAGGTAGATATACATCTCCAATCTAGTACCCAAATCCAACTTATCTCGTTAACCAACGAGAAGCTGTTAAAAATCAGGCTGCAAGTTTTATTCACGGTGACTGCTCATTTAATTATTTGTAAGAGAGTTATAATTTCAATTCGAATCTTCAAACTTTGGCTCTCAGTGTCGCATGACAACCTCTGCCCACTTCATAAGGTACTTCACGGTTTTCTCAATCATTTCGCGTTGCAATTGTCCCACCGAAACTAAATGTATACCTTTCCAGTCATATTCTCGAAAAAGCTGCCAATCGCTTCTGGAAAGTAAGCAAACGCGTGCCTTCCTTGCGACCTTCTTGAGCCTTTGGGATGCATTCGATATGTACGCTGCCATGTCTTGCTACGAGTAATGAATCCATTTCGCAGAACCCTTGCCTGTAGCAATATGCAAACGACTCAGCTCTGCCATATATTATGGTCTCTCTAAATAAAAAGAAAGCACTTAGTCGGCGCTCGAGTTGAATTTCAGTGTCCTCATCCCCTGCACTGCTTTTCAGTTTATCCTCTATTAATAGTGCTGCTTCGCACATTTGTTTTAGTATCATGAACCTTAAGATTATGGACCTACCACCCCGACTTAGTCCTTTTGCGTAAAAATAACGAAACTTAGTTTTTAAGCACACGAGTGCGCACTCATTTGTTCGCACAAACCGAATATGGGTTTGTCCTTCTTTCTAACGGGGTTGTTTTGTTCATGAGCTTTAAAGTTTCCGTATTTAGTTTTTTCCACCTCTGAAAATTTGCTTATGTTTTGTGCTCACGTCCGTTGAAGGAAAAGAAGAACTTTTACGCCTCTTATCAAGACATGTTTCGTCAGCTATATTTTAAGCCCTGAAAGAAAAATTATGCTCGCAGCAGTCGAGCTCCTACAAGCACAACTTTGCTCAGATGCCAAGACCTCTATTTCATGATTCTGTAACAACAATAAAAAGTAAATTTTGGAGAAACGTGTAATACAAAGCGTTACATAAATATCCTATTGTGTTCAGGCGTAGGCTTCGAAATTCAAGAAGAATCGATACCTTGGGCAGCTTGGCAGCTTTAAAGAGATAACGCTGGCCAAAGGGTTTCCAACTGGAATTCATATAACGGCTGGCAATCCTCTGGCCAGCATAGGAAAAGCGCAAAAATAAAAAAAAAAGATTATAGTTCTTACAGCTCCACTCTTCACATGTTATCTAAACCGGATGCCGGGCGTAAGAGGCTTACTTAAAAAAAAAAAACCCCTAAAAGCAGAAAGAAACACAAGGAAAAGCAAAGTAGGAGAAACTAATGCCTGCAACATGAAGCCGTTTGTTATCGGCAACGGTTTCTACCTACTCACAAAAACTGGGCATTTACAAAAAGGCAAAAAAAAAAAAGAAAAAGGAACCTCATGCGCTGTAGAAGCGTTGCTATCCAGCCCTTCGTTGCCTGAGGAGGCTACCCAAAGGAAGCGATAGGGAAGGCGGCCTGCTTATATGAAGAAAGTTCCACCAATATATTTTTATCAACTGCATTAAACCTCGGCAGTGAGATAAAAGCATGCCAATTTTTGTTAGATATGAAATGCCGGAGGGGAGTGCTCAAGTCAAGTTGGGCTAGCTTGCATCCGTTGCTGAACTCTGAAAGCAAAAGTGTTGGTGGAGGCGGCACTGAAGCATCCGGGCAAGCGCTGCCATTGTTAAAGAGGACCGTGTTTCGGGGCTAAAACAAAATTTTGGCGCCCACACACACACGCAGGTATGCACTCAAGCACGCATAAACAGAATCGAAGTTTCGCCGTTGCCTTGAGGTGCCGGGCAAAATTCGATTCTGTACAGTCTACAAAACAACACAATAAATGCATTCGAAATGGTAATGTCTGCGGACAGATGTAGGGTCTAAAGGGGGTTATTTTAAAGGACAAAATAAACGGATGAGCAAGCAGTGCTTATATTTTATAATATTGAATCATTGCAGAATCGCGCAGTTCGTTTTATTTACAACGATTATTCACGTAATACCAGCATCACAGCCTTGAAGAAACACGCCGGTCTTAATGATTTATGTCTCCGCCGCAAAATTGCACGACTATCACTTTTTCATAAACTGTATCATCATCCATCACTTCAAAACGACTTTTTTTCTTTTCCTCCTTCGATTTTTGACCGCCGCGATCATCGCTTTAAACTTAGGAGTTTCACATTTAACTATGCGCATTCATTCTTACCACGCACAATATCTGACTGGAACACTCTGCCTTCACATATCGGAACCACCACTGATGCTGATAAAAATTTTAATCTAATATCTTCAATAACTACTGCTTAACTCTCTACGTACATTGTCCTTTTATTTTTTCATGGCTTCCTTTTTTGCAGGGTATGTTACTAAAATGATTCTTGCATTACTGTTCTGTTTGTATAATTTTAATACTGTAGTAATTTTCACTCTTTGCCGCGCTGCCATACTTTTGATTCTTTTGCTTATTTATGTCATGCTAAGTGTTTTATTTGTGGTTTTGTTGTTTTATATTGGTGGTTTTGTTTTCTTTGATCAATTTCCTGTACTTCCCCCTCCCTTTGTAATGCCCTCTTGAGAGCCTTTAGGCGTATTTTGTATCAATAAAAAAATAAAATAAATATAAAGAACAAGATCTACAGGAAATTACGTGAACAAATTGGAAAAACAAATAGATTTTGTGTTATAGTTAATACATAATTTAAATGCTTTATAAAATGAATAAACGGCCCATGTAATCAATGGGCTTTTAGTGGCAATGCCGGCTTATCGCTGCTTTCGTGTAATGCCCGACAAAAGCACAATACTCTTTAGGAAGCGACCACACACTGCGTAGAAAAAGGAAAACATTTAAATAGGTACACCGACTTTTCAGCGCAAAAAAAGATCCCATTATCCAGCATACTCCACGCGTTTCTATGAAAAGTATGCCAGAACAGAGCTGTAGTTTTGAGTGAAGACGACTTACGCAACATTTTCTCCAACTGGAGTTGGTACACGCCACTGTTAAGTGTATATCTCTATTGCACACGAATATAAGCCAGAGTGCCCGACACGTGTACCTGCGCGCATGTGATTGCATAGCGCAGCAGAGGTTGTGCATGCACTGGAATAGTCGGCATGATGATTTATGAAGCCCTTGCTGACTCACTTAAAAGAGATTATATTTGTTAATTTGTGCCAGAACCACGGGCTCCACAGTCGCTGCTCCTAGTTTTTGAAATATTTGTTCTGTGGCGACAGCTATCACGTTATATACGTGCCTGAGGAGAAATGCGGCGCTTTTCCTTGAAACTGGCTTACGACTGAGGCAACCTGAATACGTCCTGAAGCTTTTCAGGAATTTGCTGCTGTACCCTTCCCCTTCCCTCACAACATACTTCTCTACTACTAGTAGCTGTGGCTTACTGCAGGTTCGTGTCCAAGCGAAATTGGTTAGTTATTCTGCATACTTGATCCTGGCTCAAAGCATACATAATATTGACACGTATGGGACATGGCCGGTGAAAACAGCTTACGTGACGCAGTGTTTTTGCTGTCGCTCCTTTCTTCACTTGTGTCTGTTAGCGCTAGTACTACGTGCCATCTCTTATCAAGACGATTCAAAATCTCGTACATGACGGAAATGCAGGTTTACCGGTGTGCGCATCAACGTCGTCATGGGGCGCTTAGCCTGAGCGCTTTTTTGCCCGGGCTCAAGGCTTTTGGCAGCATGAAGTTATCAACAGCCTTATAGCGCACGTAGTACCACAGAGATTTTTCTTTGCGTGCTTGAATACCTAAACTACTGCTTGATTCTTAAGGAACCACCATGTTACAATCAAAACTTATCTGCCGTGCGCGTGCAATCTTTGCGGTCACCTGGAAGCGCTTAATCCTGTAAGTCAAGGGCTTAATGTCTCAGAGGCGGAAAACCAGAACGCGTATGCCCTTGAGCCTCGCAGGCAGGTATGCCGAGCGTCTCCGTTTTTGGCGCAGTATCCGTTTAGGGCTGCAAATCTCGCTGTTCATCCCATGCGGAAACTAGCCCAAGAACCACGCTCTAGGCCAGGCGGCAACCTGGCAACGGTAAGGCACTATAAAAACGGGCAGACACGTGCAAGTGCGGTTGTAGCCGGGGGCTTTTGTCTCAGCAACGGGATCACAAAGCGCGCGGAGCCCGGGAAACAAGAGCAATCGATCGCATTCCAGCCGCCGCGGAGAGGAGAAAAAGAAAGACAGGTAAAAGCTCGCGAACTGCGGAATGCTCCGCTGAACAAGAACGGTCTCATAAAAGAAGCAGCCATGCATGGGCGTGCTATACCGATCTGGAGAAGCCGGGAAGCGGCACCAACCTCCGCATCCACATCAGGGCAGGTAGGCACGTACCATGGCCGAAGAAGGCGTTGTGTCGAGTTCCAGACCGAAGGAAGGGGGAAGGGGGAGGGGGGGGGGGGGGGGGGGGGTAGGAAGGCGGCCCCGTCGGCGTCCGCGGTTTTCCGAATGGCCGGTCTCCTCTCCCGCGCAGAGAGCTCAAAATGACGCGTGTAATAGTTACAGTTCCCCACGCTGCACGTATGCTTAGTGATGCTTATTGTGGTTTGCGTGGCGTCACTCGAAGAAGCAGGTATGAAACACATCTGTGACGGTTGCCTGCACCGACTTGATTTCTATTTTCTTGCGTTCATTTCTGTGCTTCGCTTCCTATGCCAGGAAATGGAAGACTAAGAACAGTTTTGGTGCGTAACGCCCTAGCGTCCTTTTTATTGTCAGCGTAACAAAGCGGAAATAAAAAAGAACACTACAATAGACGAGCTACTCATATTGATTCGGCTTACATATTTGTAGCGGCTCTTTTTTTTATTGTGTGCTTCCACGCGCAATTTTAAAGCCACTGAAACCCTTCGAAGCGTTTCACGTTTATGGGTGTAGCCTCCTGGCTACTCTTGCATTCGAAAAATTGACCTTTTTTATGGCAAAAATTTTCTGAGCTTTGTTCGTGTTTCGAGAAAAAGTAAGACCACTGGTGGTCACGTTTGCTGAGTCAATGTGTGGATTTGGACGTTTTTTGTAGTTGAGAGATGTAGTTTTTGTTGTATTTCTATGCATTTCAGATTTCTTTTTCGTTATGCGTCGAGAAGATTTATGGTTGAGGGTTTTCGTGCTTTTTAAACCTTCGCTTCAAGCGTTGTCGCACGCGATATCTGATAATGTAACTACGAGTACGCAAAATAATTCGTTAAGTCAGAACCTCAAGCTCATTATCATGTCATAACGAAAAATATTACGTGCACAGATACCGAGAAGACGATGCGTAGAAGCATGTATGGTTTAAAAGGGAAGTTTTGGTTATTTTTTTATGTTTTTTTAAGTATACGCTCTTCAGCGCTGAATTGTGCGAGTATATTTTTGTTGTACATGGCACCGCTGCAATAGGAAAATTCTCGAGAACGCAGTTCTCTTTGGATAAAGAGAATACAGCGTTGCGTACAGAGAGGTTAAACAAATGTTGAGAAACGGTAGATTTAAACCCATTTCATTTTAACTGCATACTGTGCCTTCTTTGTTTTAAAAAGTGCTATCGCTCGTTACTACAGTGTGATTTAATGGTGCACAGACGCTCCATGAAACACTTTTCAGTCTCTTCTCCGCATGTTTAGCCGAGGAAAGTGCTTGGCGCTTATCGCTGCAGCGGCGCTTTTTCACCTTTTTTTTTTGTAAGTAGAATGACATGGAAGTCTAGATAAACGAGTGCGGGAGCGATTTGCGTTAGGCTTACGACAGTGGTAACGGCCATATCGTCACTTTGCGCGCCGGTAGTGAGGTTATTAGGTTCATTTTTTAAACTTGGTTTCTTTATCTCTGACGTGGAAGACTGCCGGCTTGAGACAGTATGATGGGCTGAAGATTTCTTTACCATTCAATGTATCGAATGCAATGCGCTAGCTTCGCATCCTAAGATGCTTTGCTCAAAGACCGGCCACAGAGATGATGTTTTGAGTTTAGAAGCAACTCCGAAAGATAGCAGCCATCAAATCCCTCGCTTGCTACCCGAGAAAACTGGAATTCGGGAATGCGAATGAAATGCTTCCAACTTTCATTGCGAGCTGTCGTAACACCTCAACCCTGGAGGACGTTTGTGGTCCTAAATCGGTTTAGATCGCATTTTTGTTTCTGCCAAGGCCAGAAAAATCTGTGCCTAACCTCTGGACCGTGACTTTTCAGCATAGATTTTGTTTCCTTCATTTAGGTCGTTTTCGTAGGTAGGCGTCAAAAGCTGTCATGAAGCGCGCAGTGGAATTTATTAACACATGAATCTACGAAAAAAGCTCGAAACTCGGAACTGAGAGTAAAAGTCACTTTTTAAGAGTTTGAACTTTGTTTATTTTAGAGGTATTTTTCTGCTTCAGCGCGAAAGAAGGACGAAAGCGAATAAAACTGGCGCTCAGTGAATAATTTCAAAGGGAAATGAATACTCAGCACGCGTAACTATACAAGTACGAAATAATGTTATTACCTCGATATCGAACAGCCCAGGAGCATTTCTGAGAAAGGCTTATGTTGTGCACGTTTTCTTAAACCAACAGCGCAAAGTTAATGCGCGCATGAAGGTCAGACAAAGATGAGAAAGAAATTAAGGAGAGCACTTAAGGCTACTTACGTGATTTGAAGGCGAAAATCATTTTTTAATTTATTTTTCTTATTTTTCTTATTAATTGTTCACAACCTTTCTAATGACACACGTCCTGATTAGCACATGGTCGTAAGGCAACGCATATACTATGCTCAGATATTTAAGGGAAAGAAGGCCGACCAAAGGTTGCTGTTAATACGAAGACGAAGACGTTTCCGTTTCCATACGGAAGCCTTGATCACTCTACTACTCATACTATGCACACCTTTATTCGCAATGAAGCAGCGCAGCTTTCTGGCCTACAGACTACGTGCTCGCCTCGCAGTCTGAACGTTTAGTGGCCAATTCCCTTTTTACCCTTTTATTTATCCTCTCAAAAAAGAAAAAAATAAAAGAAAGAGAGAGGATGCTTGGAGCAGCAAAGCTTTGCCAGGCTTACCGCCAATTCAAAATAAATGAAAAAGAACCAAATGTTCCAAGGAAGAAAAAAAAATTGAGCGAAAAACAGAGCAGTGAAAAAAAACCCAGAAGAAGAGAAAACAAAAGGCTCATCACAGTAAAAGTTAGTCGCAGGCAGACAGCCAAAGCACAACGTGCAGTCCACGGAGTAAATAATTATAAAAAAAAGAGAAAAACGAAGTCACTGAAAAGTCATGGTCACAGTAATAGTCTAACAAAGCACTGAGTGCCGGCCACAAAAAAAAAAATCAGAAAAATAAAAACATAATTAAAACAAAAGAAGACAAAACCGAAGTCACAGTCGCACAGTCAAGGGCACAGTCACAGTCACACAGTGAAGACACAGTCACAGTCGCAGTCACACAGTCAAGGACGCAGTCACAGTCACAGTTACGCCACAACGAAACCGCCTATGCTCAATAAAGGAGCACGGAGCTCTCCTCTGTGCACAGCTTGGTGACGATATCTGGGATTTTTGGGACGACGTACAAGAGCTGGCCATCGCCGCCACCGGTTTTCGTTGCCGCTGGGCCTCGCCATGCTTTCGCATTAAAAATCCTGACTTATGACCACGGTGGTTATGACGCATAAATAGTTAGTGACCAGTGCTCTTTTTGCGATCCCCTAGCGTCATGACTGCCGTTTTAATATGGAGCACAGTGCCGGGTTTGGAGAGGCACCTTCGACAAAAAAAGGAGCAGCCCTATCAATGAAGGCTATCTTGTGGTTTCTTTCAAACTGAAGTATTAAGCAGCTGAGAGAGGAGGCTCATGAAAATATAACGGCGTTTAATAACTGCGTTTTAGTAACGGCGTGTTCTCAGGTTTTATAGGGCGCGAAATTGCAGTCGCAGCCTCTTTATTCCTTTAGGGCACAATCTCATCAATAGCAGTTTTCCAATCGTTACGCACTGCATATCGTTCGGATTAACTCAGTTACACTATATATGGCTTTAAAGCGTTGAAAGTAACAGCAGAGGGATAAAGTATAAAGGGAATGAGGCTCGACAGCGTTCGACACACGTGGTCATCCACGTACGCGCCGCGTATCGAACTGCACAGTGCCACGGCTGTGCCCGACTCTCGTGTGTGTGTGTACTGTCGCGTGCACTGCCGGTGAAAAATAGCATAAAGGAAGCGCAGAAAAGCAAAAAGAAAGGCGGCGATCTCTTGCGGAGCATTGCGCGGGAAGAGAACGCGGGCTAATTGCGTAATTAGCTGCAGGAAACGAGCTAATCGGGTTACGCCCGCGCTTTGGTGCAGAGGCATCGGACAGGGGAAAATGGGCTGGAAGGGAAGTGGGGATGGGGATGAAAGCGCGCGCCTAGGAGAAGGGAGAACTCTCTCCCTCGAGGTGCGTTGTTTTTTCCCGCACTGCACTCTCTCCTCGACTCCCCTGACGACATTTACGGATTCCGAGTTGTTGAGTGCATTTCTTTTACGGGATTTTTTTGTTTACCGATGCCAAGCGCGAGGCATTGGGAGGGTTGCTCTGACCGTGAGAGGTCGCGTTACTACGGAGCGTAAGGGATCGGGAGCGTAGGTGTGTGCAGAGTAGTGATCAGCGCTGCTCTGGTCTCACCTATCTGGAGCGTCACCCGCACACGCAGGCACTGTTTCGGTAAGCCGGCGCTGGATTGCCGTGATTATGCATGTGATTAAGGATTTTGGAGTGAGTGGAAATCACGAGACTCAACTCTAGAATTGTTTATCGTGGTCTGGGAGACGAGCTCATTAATATGAGCCCATTAAAAGAGTGGCAGCTTTTGTTCCGTTTCATGCAGTTTACTTTGTCGGCAAGCGATCGTTGCTTCCAGACAAGGGATCAGACAAGTTGTTATAATGATCATCATTATCAGCAAAAAAACCCTCTCAACGATTCCCATTGAATTCACCTGTCACCTGGCCATCTTACGTGAGCAGATTTTCTTCTTAATTCGAACGGCGATTGAACAAATTAAACCAGGAACAAAACTTTACTTCTGTTTTGAAAAAAGAGAGCGCGTTAAGTTACCCACCTTCGCCATGCACAGTGCTCGGCATTGCAGCCACTGCACATGCGCATTCGTATGCACGCTGCTACGGGTAGGCTGCGCCCATGTCAAGGCCTTGCTGGTGGTGATAGGAGACTGTGAGGTGATTAGCGGACGTTGCTTCCACCTAAATACCATAAAATGGACATATGGCATGCTGGCCTAGCAAGATTTTTGGATTTAGAGAATCTGCCATGGACGGTTAAGCCCGACGAAATCTTTGGAATTGCAAGTAAGCTTTTGAAAGTGCGTATCGAGTAACGCAGCGGTCCGTTGAGGTCAGTTAACAGAACGATCACTCCTTGCACCCGTTCGGAAGCAACTTTTGATTTGTTGGAAATTTGATAATAGTAGGAATAGGCGGCTGAGTTGAATTTTGTTTCTTTCTGTCCTTTATAAGTAAGCTGCGCTCTTCTCACTGTTTTGTTTACGGGGATCATGGCGTGAGCTCGGTGCTCTGTTAACGTTGTACTGTGAATGTGTGGCAATAGGTAAAGTAGGTGACGGCAGCTGGCACAGGAGTGCAAACTCAGAGTGCACTCAAACAACACTCAAACAGCACTCGAATAGCATTCAGTGGAACCATCAACAGGCAGCGTCGACGTATAGCCACACGAACGCCAAGCTCCCGTTCGTCGCCGGCATAGCTCGTAAGGCATTAGAAAACCATTTGGGAGCCATAGCTTGAAGCCATTCGTAAAAAACAAGAAACGAAAAATTGGTGCACAAATAAGAAAATTCGCACAGGTGCTCAAACAAGTGCACCAGCACGAATCCTTCGCTTCGCAGTTACGTAAAATGGCTTCGTTACACCATCGTGCTATGCTGAGTAGCATGTTTCCGCGAAAAGAGCACGCTGTAGAGACGTACAGTCGGTGGATACCGCTATGCGCCCCACTTCTTGCGGGCGCATAATCCGTCTCGAGACGCGGCAACTGCGAAGCGGAATAACCTGCGGGTAAGAAGAGAATCGCGCGAAAAGTAAAACGAGCGCTAAGTCCTCGCGCGGCCAATTTGCGCGCGCCAAGTCTTGTCGCCTTTCACGAATCCAAAAGGCAAAGAAAAAAAAAGTGAAAGCAGAATGGTGCAAAGGCGTTTGTATATGAGCCAGTTTGTTTGCGACGGGCTGTATTTTTATATTTTTCTCTTAATCTTTCGTGCACATTTTGCGCTGTGACGGTGCGGTGGGGGGGGGGGGGGGGGGCGGTCTTTTCCGCCACTGCTCAGAGTCCTACCTCGCAGCGGCTTTCCTCGCCTGAACAGGAAGAAAGAGGTGAGGGAAGGGATTCGAGATAGCACAGATGGCTTGTTCCATTTAGGTTTTCTGCCACACGCTTTAGCTCCGTTTGCTGTCGATAACAGCGTCCCGAGGAAAGAGAGAAAGAGAGCTGCGCCCATTACCAACACCACCGCGTATCCTACAAAAGGGCTAGCGTCTCCGTACCTGAATAAATAAAAATGCTTGGCGCAGGGGAACAGGACGAAGAGCGAAGAAGAAGACGAAGAGGACTGGAAGCGTTGCGACGCGTCATTAGGCCTAGCGCGAGGTTCTCGTTCGCTTTCGCTTTCAGACCTCCGCTGTACAGAAGAGGCGAGACCGGGGGGGCTAGCGATGGAAGGAAACCTAAACACAGAAAGAGAGATTACAGAAGTAGAAGCGCACAAATGACGAGGAAGATGTGGCGAAAATAAACAGAACGTCGTCTCCCCATTTCGGCGCCACTTTAGCTCTGTCTATACGCAAAATGGGCATCGCTAGCCGGTCTCAACGCCCGCCTTTCTCTCACCCCCCTTTTCGGTCGGGTCGACGCAGTAATGGCAAAAATATGCTCAGTGGGGAAACGCGGTTGCGTGTAGCCGGGGCGACTGCACGCTAAACGCGAACACGCGGCGGAAGAAGGGTGGCGGCGACGGGCAGGAGAATGTTTTGCGAAACACGCTCCTTATGGCTAGGGAAATGCACTGGGTCGTTACTTGTGCAGCGGGTTTTGCAAGTGTGGGAAGCTGTGAGCGCCACCGCTGCGTGGGTGGCCTGCGGAGTATATATACATACATACGTGCGGTCGCAACTTTGCGCTCCGCAACGCTTTTTTGCATAAGACCGCGAGCGAATTTGCGGCCGCACGGGGGCGCTGCCGGGGACAGCTGGATTTCCTGCCGCTCCTTGTTGCGCCAGCGAAGAGCGCCTTAGTTCTCGCGCTTCATTGAATCAGAAGGAGGGAAAGGAAAAGAGCGTCCTTCCTCTGCATCATAACCACAGATCGAGCCGGTAAAGGATGATGATCGTAATCCCTTAAGAACATTCGCCACTTTAGGAGTGTCTTTACCAGTGTCCCCCAGAACCGCTTAAGCGGACTTGGCGCCTTACGGAGAGGAGAGATAAAGTCATGGGCACTGAAGGTTAAGAATTTCAATTCCCTAAGTAGCCTGTGTGGAGCGTGCACTTGGTGCGTTCCATGGATCTGTGGAAAGAGGCATGGAGCATCTACTGATGAGGCCGGTGTCCTTTGAATCTGGGGATTCAGTTCTCTGATTATTCCTGGACGTTACCGGAATTGGCCTGCCGTCGCATTGCAATGCTTGCAATACCCGACCAATTGTAGGTCTTAGCTCGCTGAGGCCATTTTCATTGCCTTTTCGAGAAAAGTTCTTTAACATCATGTTGTCCATGTTCTTACGCAGAAATGTTGATTTAGCGACTTGCAACTGGCCACGAAAAATCATGTGACAGAGAGGAGAGTAAGACCGGCGCAAGATCACATTTAAAAGCCCTGTTCAACTGCATGTAAGCGCATACTTGCTTAAAAGGATTGCACTGCCTGCTGATGTAGTGCAGTGGCCACGTTATGGTATGTTGTGAAGATTGAGACAAACAAAAAGTATGGGTATATTATAAACTTATACATACGTAACCCGCGATGTGCGCCGCCTTAGGTTGTGGATTTTGCTTTCATTATTTAGCTCGGAGACCGTGCACTCAGTCGACCTTCCGCTTCTGGTGCCACGAAGGAGCCCCTATTTTAGTTACATGCTGTGCTTAGCATATTCTGGCTGCCTGTCTTTTACCGCCTTGGTACACGCCACCGCTTAGGCACTCAGATGGAGTTGAAGAGATTCATACATCGCATTTGTCATCATGTTCTCCTGTGGGCTGGTGCCGTGTGTACACTGTCCTTAGACTTTGAGCTCATTACTTTTTTTTGAGGCTTTGATTCATTTCCCCAACGGCAGAAGCTTATGTCCAGCCCGTGATATTTATTTGGGTGTTTTAGAAGCAGCGAGAATAAAAAGTGACATGTGAAAACGTATTCTTTATGCACACATGTGTCTCTTGACGGCGCACATATTTTGCTTGGAGAAAACCGCGGAATTTGCATCGGCTCCTTACCAGTTCCCTCTGTTTCTCAGGTCTGGCATCGGCGTAATCGCTGAGCCCACTCGGAGCCAATGAGGACCAAAGGGGGCCGCCGTTCTCGGGCGTCCCTCACGAAGCGAGGCGAGGCCAGGGACGCATCTGCTGCCATGGCGGTCGAGCCCGTCCAGAAGCCGCATGGCCTGTGATCCGGGGCGACCGAGGACGGCTCCTGGAACGGCTCGTTCATGGGGAGCGCTGTGGTGACGGCGGACACAAGGCGAGGATCACGTGAAAGGCTGAATTTCATCGTACTGCACCTTAGAATAAATACAAATCCGCTTAAACATCTTCCGCAGGCAACCCTGATCGCTGTCGGCATCGCAACGAACGCTGCAGGACAGCAACCAGACACCCAAGCTGCACAGGTAGTCGGGCCAATAGTGGAAACGTATTGGAAATGGCCGGTCCAGCAAAGGACCAGAGTAAAAACCATCCATTTGCAATACTAGGCTGATTACATGTGCGGCTTGGGAACTAATCTGTGTGAAGTTCTTAACCGATGTTCACCGATGTTGAGAGATACATCCTAGCGCTAGGCAGTTACGGTAGGAACAGCAGGTTCTACCACTTCTTGTTGAATCGATTCCTATCTCTCTTGCGCCAGCGACTACCTCTGCGAAAACGCTGTCTTCATAACTTGTAATGTCTCGAAAGACGCTGGTTCGATCCCGGCCGCCGCGGTTGAATTTCTTTGGAGGAAAAATTCTAGAGGCCCGTGTACTGTGCGATGTCAGTGCACGTTAAAGAACCCCAGGTGGTCGAAATTTCCGGAGCCCTCCTCTACGGCGTCTCTCATAGCCTGAGTCGCTTTGGGACGTTAAACCCCATAAACCAACCGTAACTTGTAATGTTTCCCTGGTCAAGTTTGCATCAGAGGGATGCATTGTGCCTCTGTAATAAATGACCGGTTATAACTAAGCGCCAGTAAGTTCAAGGCTTGTCAAAGAAAATATAAAATCCGCAGCAGAAAATAATCCCATTGCCTACAACATCGTAACCTGGAGGCGTTCTCAAAGTAAATTAACCGGCTATCTACTTGGCACACCGGAATAGTTAATATTTAGTGCATAGAATTATGCTTTATTGCTTTAAACCCACACTTACGCATTACTTGTTCGTGTATTCATTCTTCATTAATTCATCGCCATTGGACTGACACCGCTTTTCACGGGAAGCTTAGCTCCAAAGCACACTTCTCAGGGTGTCTTAGCTGCTTTCTTTTTTATTTTTATACCTGTAAATTGCCCTCATAGATCGCAAAAAATGCATGTATTACGTCCAAACGTAAGCAGTAATGCACCTATTGTATACCAAGTGCGTTTAGGAAGACTACGTTAATGTTGAAGAATATATGTTCATGGTCTGCGCAGCCGCCATATTTCTCCGCAACGATTTGAGAGAATGACAGTCAGGCAGGGTGTCAGAGATTGTGGCGCAGCCGTTCTGCTGCATTCTAAAACAGATTTAATAGACGCTTCAGAGGGTTCAGTTGGGAAGAGGTAAGCGTAATACTTAATGGGGACCACATTAGTAACCTCCTACTTACTGCGTATATTGCAATGCGAATCATTAGGGGAGGAGTTTCCGCGCATATTTTGGGTCCAAACATGAAAGGCAGAACGGGAGGTTAAAAATTTATATGCACAAAATAATGTAAGACCAATGTAAGCAAGAGAGTACACAGGACAACGCTATCTAGCGTTGTCCTGTGTACTTCTCCTCCTTGTGAACGCGTCCTTTCCGCTGGTTTCCTCTTACCATGCACCAACTGGCCCAACAAGCTACGCTTCTTCAATAAAGTTCTATGGCTTGCCAATATCATATTTGTTTAACAATTTTTTTAGCAGCCGTTGAGGTGGCTCGGGGGTTATGGTGCTCGGCTGCTGACCCAAAGAGAAACAGGTTTGATCCCGGCCGCAGCGGTCACATTTCGATGGAGGTGCAATGCTAGAGACCAGTGGAGTGTGTGATGTCAGTGCGCGTTAAAGAACCCCGGGTGGTAGAAATTATCCGCAGCCCTCCACTACGGCGTCCCTCATAGCCTGAGTCGGTTTGGTGCGTTAAACCTCACAAACAAACAAACAAACAAACAAACAAACAAACAAACAAACAAACAAACAAACAAACAAACAAACAAACAAACAAACAAACAAACAAACAAACAAACAAACAAACAAACAAACAAACAAACAAACAAACAAACAAACAAACAAACAAACAAACAAATAAACAAGCAAATAAATAAATCTATAAATAAATCAATACCTAAATAAACAGACAGAGAGACAAATAAACAAGTAATCAAACAAGCAAGCAAACAAACAAACACAAATTTTATAACTTCCTTTTGCTTCGTGTTAAAGGCGCCTCTGTTATCAGAATAACCGAATCTCCAGATCTTCACTATATCAGCACTTTGATGAATGAAAGGGATGTTGCACGTCGTGGATGATAAAGGGCGCTCGAATGCTGGCCGACTGATGAATACCTGAGTCAGGCACATTGTGCACCCATTGAGTTTTCCGTTCGATGATATACTTCGTTAACCCGCCGCCTTCCGTTTGCACACAGCGAGGGGCACGGGCCAATCAATAGAACTGCCTGCGTAGAGGAATGCTGCTGGCGTAGGCGTACGAAATCCCCACGAGAGAATCCCCCAATTTCCGGCTTTCCTCTCTCGAGCGCATTCTCTCTGCGCTAATGAGTTTTCGGCCCGGAAAGGAAGCGTTATAAGACGAGCGTGTTTAACGGCACGGCCTTCGCCGGCATCCGGGCTCCATTAAGCTAAGTAGGTTAACGGCCCGAGGCTTCGGCCGACTCGGGCTGATGCGTCGTTTGGGAGCGCGATTGTTAAATCTCGTTGGAAACAGTGATGTCGTCGCGGCGTCTTTCCAGCGCTTGTATCGGGCGCGCCTTCTTTCGCGTGATCAAACAGACAATGCGCCTTATGCATGCGCTGGCGGCGACGGCGTGTGTGAGTAGTATAAGGACAAAGACTTGGCAGATTTCGGTGCTGTTTGCGGCGGGAGAGATTTGGAAGATTGCATTTATGTGAATTGGGAGAACTTCCGTGGGACTGCGGCGGGGGAGGAAGTCGACAGCTTTAGAATCTGGTTTAGTCAGTGGTGTAAAAGTAAAATCGTAAGGAGAGTGTCACTAGCCAGTAAGCTGTACAAATAGTCAGAGAGATGGCCAAAAACAAAGCAGTGCTGGGAAAATATTTATTCTATTGTAATTTTTGTGTTGGAAGCGACTAGCCCACCGCGTTAGCTTGTAATGAAAAAGGACACATGACGACAGCGTTAAACATCATGATCCACATTCATGCGCTTAGCTTGCGCCAAGAATAATGCTTGCTGGTGGCATATTTTTACAGATTATTCAGGCGTAGCTAGCATGCATTGAAAATAGGAACAAGATGAAATGGAAGAAGCAGTTCTGCACAAAAATTAAAAGTTCAAATCTTCAACCGAGTCTCGATCGCCACCGCTTGTATTACCTATTCTGATGTAGGTTCTGTATTGGATTGGAAAACGTTTATTGCCAGCACTGAGTGGCTTCGAGCCTGTGGCTCTTGGAGACCTTGTGAGCTCACTCAGTGGCCAAGAAAACTACAAGTATCCCAAGAAATGTTCCGCGGAAATATTGACTGTTAGGTTGGAATCTTACGATATGAGAGAAAAGTGCGTTCGTAAGTCACCTCCTGTTGAGAAACTGCACTTGTCCAGAATTTCTGGGGTGTGAGGGAGGAAGTGGACTTAGGCGTGGTCAGTAATGCTGAACAGGTAATTATTGATATATTACGTTTACAGAAAAGGCAGCATATCTACACAAACAAGCGCTGCCTGTTCTGTAAACGTAATATATCAATATTTACCTGTTCAGCATTACTGACCACTCCGAAGCCCACTTCTTCCCTCATATCCAAGGAATTCTGGTCAAGTGCAGTTTCTCAACAGGAAGTGGCTTACGAACGTACTTTTTTCTCATATCGTAAGATTCCAAAATAACAGTCAATATTTCCGCAGAACATTACTTGGCATATTTGTAGTTTTGTTGCATTTTTTTGCCAGAAACGCCCCGCGTTTGTTTTCTATGGCAGTCGTAACTACTCGTTTCCAGCAGAGGTCAAACTTTGAAAGCAAGATTTTGCTACGTATAGGAAGGCTAGACCATTCCCACCAATATGTTCGTAACTTTATCTTACAATATTCCTCCCTTTCCCCAACAGTTAGAAGTGATGTCCAAGAAAGCTGGATCTTTTTTTTTCTTTTTTCCGTGAGGTCTGCTAACTCGCTTTTTTAATCCATGGTTTTCCTTTTCTGTCCCTCGACATTACCCTTACCATTTTCCTGCCCGCAGCTCGCTTCTCTTGCCCTTATTATATGTTCAAGCTTTTTTATTAAGCATCAGAGAAGTGTTAGTGACAGCGGATCTCACAGGAAAGGGGTAGTTGTATTTCAAGGCTAACAGCCTT
Organism: Amblyomma mixtum; assembly: GCF_055824585.1. Classification (NCBI taxonomy): domain Eukaryota; kingdom Metazoa; phylum Arthropoda; class Arachnida; order Ixodida; family Ixodidae; genus Amblyomma; species Amblyomma mixtum. The sequence continues at coordinate 59,453,960 of NC_143013.1, read as the reverse complement.
TGTCCTGCAGTGGACGTAGTTAGTTTGATTATAGTGAAGAACATAATTTTTGCGTGCAGTCCTGCTGCGTGGCATCTACTGGCGCTATTACGGAGTGCAACTACAGGTTGTCTTTGCTACTAGTCTGTCCTATTTCAGTCGTACAATAAGAAAAAAAAACACTTGGCACCCAAACACAAACGAGAGCTTCCACCACCGATCTTTAATGAATGTCGAAGTTACGTTAGTTCTTCTTTTAGCTTGTACACCTACCTGTTTACAGGAGACGATGAGTTCTTTGCTGTCGGAGCAAGCTCTTTAAGTCCTAGCAGAACAATTCACAGCTGAAGACCTTCTGTTCAGCAATAACAAAAGCCTATCGCTTTTCTCGGTGAGATCGCTGCTCTCTGCCCTACTTGGCAGTGGTAGTCCTTACACGATGTAAATAAATAAGACCGCAGTTATTGTGGCCGTAAGTGAAAGTTTGATACGCACCGCGAAACAACTGAGAGAATACTGAAGGCGCCGAATGGACGACTAACGTCTACGTGAATGTGTAAATGGGATGGGAAAACTTTTACGTCTTATTCAACCGTCTAAACGGGGACCAGAGTCCAAATCAATGGTCCCTGACGTTAGCTGCGCAAGCCACCGAAGGTGGCATGCAATGTGGTGAACTGGGTTGATTGGCGTCCATCAACCATTGCTTTTGTGCAAGTCGTAGATTATTCACTGGCCGCAATTCACCACTGAGATAGAATGACAATGGTGTCATTGAAAAATAAAAGAGGTGCTGCTCGCTGAGCAGCTGAGGTACTAGTTTTCGGAGCACAATTCTCGCCTCCCATTGTTTGACTAAAGCTCGGTCGTCTGCATTTTTAAAGAGTCAACTGCGTGGAACAGTGACTCCGGCAAGGATAGTTCGATATAAGGATAGGACTGTAGGAGACAAAGTGGGTTCAAGTCCTTTCGCGTTTTTCTCTATCATAGTTAGTGCTAGATACCGAACCTTTACTTAAATGAAGATTTTATTCAAATGCTCTGCTCTTAAAGTTAGGAAAGTCCTCATGAACAATGCATTGAGTCGTAGCGCAATCAAGTGTGCTAGTAAGGTTAGCGCTTCTAAAGGATGAACCCAAATCGCAGAGCCCCCCCCCCCCCCCCCCCACAGTGAATTATATAACTAAATTTAGGGCTCCATTCAGCATCTCCCAAGACCATAACAAGAAGAAGCACGCTGGCGATTGACTTGCAAAATAGTACGCTGCTAACACTTAATCGATACCAAACCAGAAGGTAATAAATGAACTTAAGACTGCCCTGGTTTCCATTGGAGCGGCTGGCTTTTGCAGGTCGCAGCGTGATGCCCTCAAGAATGTCTTTTTTTTTCTCATGGGTCTGTGCACGCTGCGTCCTCACTGATCAATTTACCAAACCCAAAGAGTTGAGTAGGTCCTGTACATCTCGCGGGAGTCCCCGAGTGGCAGCGTCTTTGCGTTGTCATAAATTACCGGCACAAAGACTTTCCTAGCGTAGGCACAGCGCACGTTCCAGTAAGGCGACGTGCGCCGCGCACTATACAGTGAGTATAGCGAGCTAGCGCGAGCTAAGAAGCACCGTTCTCCCCTGGGTCTCCGTCCCGTTCGAATGATTTCTCCTGCAACCTCCCCCGCTTCCTCTTGCTCAAGGCAGCGGCTTATTGTTTCTCGCTCGCGCTTCGATGATTCTGGCAACTTCAGGCGTTCCGCCGCACACGAGGGACATACCCGCACGGCGTCTTCCGGCTCCCCAGGGAAGGATCGATGCGAGCAATTTTGTTTCTTCCTTCCGGCTCCCCTGGCGCATAAGATCGCCGTGCCGTCACGTGGTTATATCTTTGGCTCTGTTTACTCTCGTCCGACATGGCCGCGGGGGAAGCCAGCACCGTATAGGGGCTCCCGGGCCCGTGCATTAAAGGAGGCTTCCAGGGGACCTCGAGCGGCGCGGCGATCGTATGTAACAGTCAGTTCCTGTGAGCCTGGTGGGACGTCCTTATTATCTACGGCACGCGCGCAGTCCACAGGGACGGCTGTTCTGACAGACGTCTTCGAGCGCAGGCGACTGTGTATGACGGGGGCTCGATGTGTCCGTCGCACGAGAACAATACGCAATGGACGGTCCTCATGCATCAGTGCCAATTTGGAGCTGTCTGGTGTCGTGTGCGAGCTTTGTCCCTGCGTCACAGAGTTCTTACTGAAGCCCTCATCCAGATTAGTCTTTATGAACAGTGGCGTTTCTGGCACGGGGAGTGGCGTGCTTCCTGAAGAGAATACGAGAGTTGAGTCGTTGCCTTGGAGCTGGCAAAAAGGAGGATCTGTCATAATGTGCTGTTTGTGACACGCATTGCAAGCTGCCGTATACTAAGCACGAGTAAAGAGCATGTCACAAGAAGTCGGCTGAGTTTGTTATTTGTGCAGTGACAGTGCTGAGTTGTTTCCGCTACGTATGTCTAGACCAGGACGTTGGTGAATCTGGACTATATCTCGGTCGGGATGGCGATGTACGGCTTACTAAGCACGAGTAAAGAGCATGTCACAAGAAGTCTGCTGAGTTCGTTATTTGTGCAGTGGCAGTGTTGAGTTGCTTCCGCTACGTATGTCTAGACCAGGAAGTTGGTGAATCTGGACTATAAATATCTCGGTCGGGGTGGCGATGCACGGCTTTGCTCGCATTGTGCACCAATTTACACACTTGCCATGGTTCTGCAGCGTCAGCTTAAAATATGTAGATGTTGGGGTACAAGAGAGATAGTATGCTAGTTCCAACAGGCACGTATAATTACCTGTTCCACGACGCCGTGCTTCAACTTTGCAGATGCTTCAACTTATAGCGCTCTTCAAATGGCTAATGTTGCTGACGTTACAAGCAAAGGCTGCTCAAGGCATCTGCCACATGGAGTTCGACAGCCTGGCGAGCAAGTCCGGCAACTTCTCGTCACCCCAGTACCCGGAGCCGTACCCGGCCAGCATCCACTGCTACTACCTTTTCAAGGGCCAGGAATCGGAGACGCTCAAGATCACCTTCCTGCACTTCGACCTCGAACCGCCGTTTTCAAAGGGGCGAGTATCTTGTCCACAACGCCTAAGACTTTATAACTCCTTAATTTGATTCGTGACAGCCAGTAGCACATGCTTCAGTTTTAGAAAAATAAATACGATAATTTGTTAGGTTACGTTACTGTGTATTTCTTCATGGCATTCATCTCACGTGAAAATAAAGCTGGTTAGCTATCGTTTTCCGGCCACTTTTTAAACGAACAGCCTAATAGCAAAGGCAAGCGGTAAAATGCGTCACAAAACTCCTGCAAGGTTTCGCTGTCAGCGTGCTCAGCCTGCTCAGCCACGGCCGGACAGCACGGTCAGTGGAGGCGCCTTCTGAAGTTGAAATGCATCATTAAAAAATCTGGGCTTCCTGAGTGTCAGGTGTGAGTCATGCAGATCCAGTGGTGATGTTACTTTTGGAGGAAAGGTATGCTCCAAGCAATCTTTTCTTCATTTTATCTACTTCAAATATATAACAAAAAAAAATTGCAAGGCCTTCTGAGCATCGCTTCAACCTAAACTTCTGGCATTGGTTGCCATTATTCATTTCCACGAAAGTTTTGCGAGATGCATCGAAAAGTAAGTCTTCATATTGAAATCAATTATAGAATTTTATGGGTAAAAGCACTGGTACTGAGAGAGGATAACGGGTGCTTGAACGCATTCATTGTGGCCATATAAATTTCAGTACATTTCGCCTGCGACCAGTGCTATACAAGCTGTACTGGACGCTGATGCAGGTGCCTAAACGACTTTGTGGACATCAGCACCATCAGCGTGACCAACGTTCGGCAGCTGGTCGGGCGCTACTGCGGCGTCGAAGTACCGGTACCGCTGCTAACCATGAAGCCGCGCATGGAGATAATCTTCAAGACCAACCATGCCCACGAGCGCACGGGGTTCTTCGGCATGTACCAGTTCACTGATGAGAGTAAGTACTTCCTATTCACCTCAGAGATGAGTTAGCTGGAGTTAATTAGAGGCCAGTCGTAAATTTAGCACGTGCTTGTAGCCGCAGTTCGGAGAAATACTCTTGAAATGGACAAGTGCGGTAAAATACATGGGATGCACCTCGCTTTCGATGTCTGTAGGCTGGAACTTAGAAAAATTTAACTGTACATATTCGGTCTGTAGTTACAGCCACGATCTCAGCGCTTGACTACATTCTGTTTCTCACAGCTAAGAGTGGCATGCTCTATACTGATGTAATATTGGTCCCAGATTGGGAGTTTGCTGTCTTGACGTGTAATCCCCAGGGCAAGGTATTGTAAGCACACAGGCCCTCTCCCTTTACTGCGCCTTGTGGGCATATTTTACGAAGTATAATTCTGAATCAATGAATGAATGAATGAATGAATGAATGAATGAATGAATGAATGAATGAATGAATGAATGAATGAATGAATGAATGAAACAACCAATTATTTATTCGATGAATGTATGCCTGCATAAATCAATGAATGAATGAATTGCTCACTGTACGAGAGAAATAACTATCCGGCCTCCGGCCTTTTTGCAACTCATTCTTGTAGAACTGTACACCCACTGCAGTTCAATATTGAACTGTTTTCAGCTGTAGTTTTTTACATTTATAAATAATTCCCGTGTCGCGCAGGTATTAGGATTTCTTTATGAGGACGGACCCGAATTAACTTAACTCACAGCTTGAGCCATTGTTATATATACAATTCGTCTTCAGTCGCAGACATGAAAACAGGAACGGAGCATCCAAAATATCTAATTTTCTTAGCTTCAGCCCGCGAAAAGCGTGTAAAGCTTTGGTTGCATGGAGTACTCGGGTCGAGAAATTTCTTTTCTATTGGGATGAACATCTAAGGAGAGGTTGGCGCTTGTGAATGGGGCTGGATATTCCTTACGAATACCGAATTAACATAACACGTGACCCCGCACAATACCACACAGTACAGCATAACACAACGCCACACAACAAAGCATAGAGCAACGCAGCACAGATACCATGCACGATACTCAACGCAATTCGAAACACAATACATTAGTAGTGGTAGCAGTGACTGGCAAGAACGACAATAACAAAAAGTCACCTATTTGAAAAGCGAACATTCAACAATAAAAAGCACTGATGGGAAGACAAGTTTAAGAACTGAAAAAACAACGGTACTCTGACAGCATGGTGGTCTCTAAAACAAACAATAAAATAAACGGTGAAGTATCAATAAAAAGCGTATGAACAAATAAAATACCTAGTAATGATGGGAAGAGAAGTTTAAGAACTGAAAAAACAACGGTACTCTGACAGCACCGTGGGCTCTAAATCAAGCAATAAAATAAACGCTGCACTATCAATAAAAAGCATATGAACAAATAAAATACCTAGTAATTTTAAGAAACTTTGTTCAGCAAACCGGCTAGCTTGGACCCTTCGCAAAACAAAGAACTGCTGTGTGAGCACGCATATCTAGTACCCATCGACCAGGACGCCTTGTCCATAGATTACTAACAAAAAGCGCTAAATCCCTAATGGGTGCTCCACAGGGAAATGACATAATTGACCTGAGCCCTGTTCTTCGTTGGAATTGTCGCATTCACGTAGCAGTAACCAAATGCCAGCAGAAGTAGCAATTAAAGCTGGGCGTAAAAAACTTCCATCCTTAAGTAAATCTGCTTCTCCACTATGTGGAACTGCTTTGCAGCAGCATAACAGCGACGCGTAAGGCGGAGATCGGAGCGTAGTGCATCTATGTATGCGTCCATGTCTCTAAGCGTCGCTTTTAACCCGTACACCGCCGCAGTAAACCTTGATATCTGAAGACTAACTGAACGTTGGGTGCTCCTTTCGAGAAAGTAAATACTTGTTTCAGATTAAACTGTCAGGCAACTGGGACTAAGATGTTACACATACATCAGATCGGAAATTATCATTAGCTTAATTTCAGGCCTAGGAACGCTGTGAACCCTGCGGCAGCGCACCGGGAAGGATTCCAAGTTCGTATTTATATTAAATAAGAGGGTTTGGTTTGGTTTAGGGGGCTTAACGTTCCAAAACGACTGAGAGTATACGGGGGACACCATAGCAGAGGCCGAATAATTTCGACCACTTGAGGTTCTTTAACGTGCACTGACATCGCACAGTAGATGAGTCTCGCGTTTCGCCTCCATCGAAATGATACCACGGGGGCCGGGATGGGACCAGCATTTTCCGAGTCAACAGCCGAGCACCATAATCACTGAGCCATCGCGGCGACTGTTAAATAAGAAGCCACAACGCGAGGGCGTTCTCAGTTTGCTCGAGCAGTGATGCATTCATGCTCTTGGTTTCTTTTAACGCAAAGCTACACGATGCAGTTCGCTACCACTAATAACGTGTAGTTCAGTAATAAAAGCGAAAACACAGACTTAAAGACCCTTTTGCTTAATTTCCATGTGCACAATACTGCAGTATTAGTTCAGAACACTGACACCCTTACTTCAGAGGCTGTATGTGTGGATTTTTAAGCCAACAAAAACCAAAAAATACGACGCATAGAATGCACGAACGCGGCTTCTCCAACGTAGCCAATTTTTTTTTCCTTCATGAACGCAGCTGCCAACCCGTGGAGTTCATCAGCGACCCCTGTGTTGAAACGCCAGTAGCTTGAGCACCTTCACACCGGATGGCGCCACTGTTTTCTTTACGCCGTCCTTTTATCTCGCGCTATATAATCTGCGCAGAGAGGTTATCGCTCGCGTTGTCGCTATTTTTTTTTTTTGCGCTGACAGGGAGGGAGACATCTGTTTGCGTTTTTGTCAACAAGCACGAAATGATTGCTAGATGTTTCAGCTTACTGGAGAAATGCCCAACGACAAACGCCGCTAGTCACGTCAACAGAGATGCCACTTGAAACGCAGCACGGAAGATATATAAAAACTGTTCTACTGGGACTGCCGCTCCGCATGGTCTTTGAGCGTTATCGTTCGTAACGGCACAACCTCTCTCTAGGCATTCTCACGTAGGTATTACATGTACCTGCGCTGTGTTCGAGGCTACCCTTTGCGAGGCCTTTGATAGGAAGTTGGTTGAGTGTGGCATGCTAAGCTTCGCACGCTTTCTAGAAAGCTCTGCCTTGAGGAGTGTGGAAGGTGTGAATAGATAAATTTTAGTTTATGATAGATCAGGTCAACGCCGTTAAAGGAACTGTAAATGTCAAATTTTTGACAAATGCCGAAAACACGACTTCCAGAAATGTGTAGTTGGGCTCAGGAGAGCTAACGCTTGAGCATAAGCCTAATTGCGCCTTCGATCTTCCAGCCATCTGAGGCGCGGTACTTTTCGGCACAAAACACACGGGCGCATTTAACGAATCTCTCTGCCATCAGGCTTCACCTTTATTCGTCACTTGTAGGTGAACAGTGCATACCTATTAGACAAAGCTAGATGCGCAGGCTAACTAAAAGCCAGAGAGAAATTAGCACAATTCTAAATTCTTAAAAGTGAAGTAAATGAGTATCATGAGAGCAACGTCACATATGTTAATAACGGTATAACTATAAGGCCTATGCGATAACTGTATATGTCATGAGGCCTTCGGTCAATGCGGGGAAATTTTGAATAAAGAATAAAATATCGAATAAAGAATAAACAACCACAAACTTTCGTTGAAGGATCTAATCTGGCAGCAAAGTTAGCCGTACCTTAAAACTTAGCACGCGTTTCATATCCAAAGAAGTTCCATGGCTGGATACTCGCAAAAAAAAAAGAAACAGGCCTGATGCGTGCTCGAGTAATGTTGCTCGATTTTCAGTGTCGGTGGTCCGTGTAAAGTAAATGTGAAAGATAGACTGTAACAAGGAAGTGGGTTGAGGATGCAACGATGGCAGTTAAACATTATGTAACAGGGTTAGTAAAATTTTTCTACCTATAGCTTTCAACAACCTCTCTCTTTTACATTTTATTGCACAAGGAGGAATAAGAAAAAGCCAAGAGTTGAATTTAACAAACAGCAACCTTACGCCTGTATTAAGCGCAATATGGTCGCAGTTTCTCATGCGCCATGAAATTGGAGACAAGAAACGAGGAAATTACCAAATAAGCGGACAACCAGTTACCATTAACTGCTATTTTTAAGAGCGAGCAACGCCGTGAAGTGGTCTCCGACTAATATTATAGGGGTACCAATAAAAGAAGACTGAAAAATTAAAGTGTCCTGGCAGTGAGCGGTCTCCGACTGTTGTCTATGCGTTGAGGTTGGTAACAAACAAGGCTGGACCTATGCTTTCAAAAACGTCAGCATGGAAGAATAACTTGTGGAATCGCACATGTAAGCGTGTGGAAAGTAGTCGAGCAAGACAACATTGGAAGCTCGATGAACGAAGATTTACCAAAGAAAACAGGCGGACGCTAACACGCACCACAAGTCGTACCGAAAAAGCAATCGCGGCAGAGAGGCTACGCAGAGTCCTCGGTTGGAAGAGCGGGAAAGCGAAAGAAGGTTCCGCCTCTGTTTTCTACCATGAGCATTGCGAAGATCGCCATAAGATCTGTGTTTTCGAGAAACCGCCGTTTTCTTGCTACAGTTGAGGGCGCAGTTTTGCTGGAAATTGCCGGGGTAAATATTTGAATTTCGCGTAATTCTAGCATATACTCCATTTCTTGAGCTTCCACCCGCCACACCGTGTGTCAGCATTGCTCAGGATTGTTTCAAGTGTAAAATAGCGGAAACCGTTGGCAGACTAAGATGCAGGAAGGGTATGCAACCTTTCAATACCAGTTAGAAACTACGTTGTTGACATTGATCCGAAGCCTTTTTCTCTACGATTTGCTTCACATCCTAGAGCGTGGAAGCCAATTAACAGATGAAGAGGTTTGTTATGTCATGCACGGATATTATAATTAGATGGTTTTTGTATACCGTTAAGCTTCTGCGAATAAAAACAATGTAGCTAAGCGAACAGTATCGCACGGAACTAAAATGCACCTTTTGTGGAGCTGATTCCAACATGCGCTTACAGACTTCGTTGCTGACTGGTAGACTTTCTCTTTACAGCTTACGGCTTACAGTTTAAGAACAAATATTCGAACAGCGTGGGGAATTCATCCCAGCGGGGAGATTCAAACTTTGAGGAAACAGAAAAAAAAAACTGCGTAGACGCGATGCACGTCGATGCAGCGGCGCTCCATTCCCATTGTTTGCGCCAGAGACGCACATGTATATCAAACTGCCACAACAATACGCAGCTGGTCGAGTGTACTCTACGCAGCCCCACATTTCTGAACTTTAAAAGTGCATGATGCTGCGCAGGGCGCACTGCAGCCTATGCATATATTTACATTGAATTCTCATGACGTCGTTTCCAGCTACAGGAAGGAGACTGAAATAGCGTTACGCTTGCGGCTTGGAGCATTCAGGGTTTGCCGCGCGGCTCTGCTGCATACGTCGGTGCAGATGAATGCTACGCGGTAGGCCTATCATGTTCTGAAAGTTTTGGGGCCCTCCGTGGGGTTAACTGAGAGGTGCCTTAGTTCGAAGGGCACCTCTCAAGTTTGTGATTATTACCGACAAAGCGTGTGTGCTTCAGAATTTGAACGAAGTAAATAGTTTTGGTAAACAATTGTCACATCTCACGTTTTAAACATGTTTTTCATTCCTACAGCGTCAAAAAATTTATGTGAACAATGCAGGACAAATCAGTATAGAAGGCACATACCTTGAAATCATAGGGTGACATGCAAATGAGCTGTGATAAAGCAGAAAATCTCCCAGATTAACAGGCGAAGTATAACCAAGCGTTGATTTCATCGGCCGAAGTGCACCTATTTGTTGTCTGCTGGAATATATCTCTTTCCTGCATTTATCGGCCTAAACACGGAAAATAAGTAAATATATATGCATAGATATAGTGTATAATTTTCGATGCATGAAGCAAAAAGACAGATATATAAAGCTTATTATGATGTTATATGATGGTAGTATTAAGCTTAGCGAATGTATTTATTGTCCTGAATGGTTCAGCGGCAATGGCTCATATAGAATTGCTGCTTTAACCCTTAAGATATATGTAGTATATGCTAATCAGAGAACTTAACACAAACATGTTTGGTTTGTGGTGGTCCATCGAATAAACTAACGGGGCCCCTGAAGGAACTTGTGCGAAAGTTTAGTTATCTATGCATCTGTGCTGAATATGATTCTACCCCATTGAATTGTTCAGTGGTAAAAATGAGTGCACACGAGGAGTTAACACTTGCCCTTGTATGTATCTACAATAGAAAAAGAAAAAAAAGGCGAATAAACAAAGGAGTTCTGATTTTACCGCAACGAAGAGTTTAGTTTGCCGTTCGGTAGCGTGGCCGAGTGGTCTAAGGCGCTGGTTTTAGGCACCAGTCCGAAAGGGCGTGGGTTCGAATCCCACCGCTGCCAGCAATTTTTTTTATTTCAGTTTGAATTACAACTGGTGAGTTGTTTACAAAGCTTTGATTTTTGATGGAAGGAGAGCCTTCTTGAACAACAATAGCAAGGGCTGAAAAAAGAAAGTGGCTACAAAAACTGATCGAGCTTAAAAGCAGGTTGATATTTCAGTTTCTAAATATCTGTGCGTGCCTTTTTTAGCGCAGACAATATATGCATTCCTTTGTAAGCTGAACCTTGTCGGCCTAAATTATAGGGCAAAATAAAACCCTTTCTTTACTCACGTGACACATCCTTGATAGCGGAGAAGAAACTCGATACGTGGTTAAGTGAACGCTACGCTCAGTGCACCTAAGCAGCGTGAGGTCTTGGAATACAAGTAGCTTAAATTGCAAATACATGAAGGGCTTATTAAAATTACGCGCCCATAGGAGTTTTTCCCGTTTCCAGTTAGAGAACAAGATGTCTTGCTATGTATGCAACCTCTTTCTCTATCTCGCTGCCCACTACTGCTGCGTTCCCAACCTGACAGAACAATGGCGTGGCAAAGAAAAGGGCGACAACTCATTGCGTGCAAAGGAAAATATGCGAGCAAAGGGAAATACGCTGACAAATTACCGGATTTTTATTGACCATATATTTTGGTATCCCAATGCGGCCAAAAGTCTCAAATGCTTATATTTGCTTTTTTGTCAGCTGAACCAATCAGTTTATAAGTAGTTAACGCAGAAATGATGGACTTAGAGCTGTGCTCCTGGAAGAAAATGGCACCACCCCGAAAAAAATTATCGGAAGGTAGCCATCAGAGAAAAAACTTGAGTGGAACATGACTTCGAAATTACCGGTCGTCGGGATGCTGACCGGAGTGATTGAACTGCTGTTCACATGACCCTTTTTTGGGACATCTGTGCATGCTTTCAAACCGATATCCTGACATGCACTGGAGAAACCTACTTAAAGAAGTAACTGCTCTCTGCGGGTGATGACAGTGCACAGCGCTACGCTGCCATACGACGCTTGGCAAAGAGGTATGTGCAGCATCGCCGTGCTTTAATACGCAACACTGGGCTACTCAATACAAAAACATCCGCCTTGTCACCACTCCTCTAGCTTGCGTATTTTGTTATTTTTCTCCTTCAACTGAGTGCAACTTCTACTCAACAGCTTGCTAGCTGTGGCGTACATGCCATGGATACTGACCCTTTTTGGTCAAAATTTACTTTTATCCAATGATTTCTGGGTACACTAATTGCTTTTATTTTTTAAATGAATATTCCAACACCTAAGATTAGCATTCTGATGTCTCGCTGTTTAATCTCTGGCGTGTGGATAGTCGGAAGCACAATGGGCCAGCATCTTCATTAAGGCATTCAAATGATGAAATCACGAAACTGAAAAAAAAAACTATCAATAGAGATTCCTATTCAATCCATGTCCAGCATTCTTGAATAAAAATTTTGATTATTCGGATATTGTAAGCTGCTGATCTGGAAATTTTGAAGGGAATGCTCCATTCTTCCGTAGCAAAATCTTTTCCCGCTTTAGCAAAGCGTTCCCATTTTCGTGTGTATGACCGCGTATCTGCTTTTTTTTGTTATTATGCTGCATACTTTTTTTGTTATTCTCATCACTTGTATGTGAGGCGTTTTGCATTTTGCATTGTGCTATATACTTTTGCGCTTAACCCCCCCTGTAATGCCGATAGGCGCTGTGAGTATCAGATAAACAAATAAACATTTTCCATCGTTCGCATGGAGCAGTTGAGACTGCCCTACAAAAAAAATGGGGAAAGCTTTTGACAATCGCAAAAACGTTAATAGCAAAACAATGCAAACCTGTCTACGGCAGATCTGCGAATATATTGATTTTATAGTGAAATTTTACAATATATGAAAAAAGAGCGTTCATAAAAACTTTCATATTTAGGCATGCTTTTGTCTAGAATTTTTCTGGTATGCAGTAAGCGGGAAAGGCGAAATCCTATTTTTTTTTTCATTGATCGTCCTTAACGACCGCTCGATTCATAGACTTCGCGATTCAGAAGCATATTCTGGCTTTCAATTTCTCGTATTTTACTTAGCAGTCAGACAAGTGCCTTTTTAAGGGTAATATTTATGTCATCATGTCGAGCTGATCTGAGCGGCATGTCGAGCTACGCGAAAAGACAGGTGGCTTATTTTTGCTCTATTTTTCCAGTCAGAAGCGCAGTAGCCAAGAGAACTTATAAATGATGACGAATACTGTGCGACAACCGATGCGGGTGCGACGACTGGCAGACAGAGTTAAATTTAGGTAAAGGTTTTTGTTCATGTCAGTAAAAAGAAAAACATTTTTTGAATTTAATACCAAATTAGCAGGTGCGTGATTGAATGAGTTGATCAATATAAATATCTTGGCATAACATTTACGCCAGACTTACAATGAAACACTCACAATGAAAAAGTTGTCTCTAAAGCTTCTAAATCACTATGGTACCTGAGGCGCACTATGCACAATGCAACTTCACATGTAAAGAGCCTCGCATACAGAACACTCGTAGACCGGTAATAGGATACGACAAAATAGTATGGGATCCTCACACCGCAACCATCTGTCTTGAATTTGATCGGATACAGCGAATTGCTGCAAGTTTATCTATATTAAATTCCGCCGCAGTCATTCTTCAACAAAACTTTGTATAAAAGATCATTTAGCGACGCTAAAGACAAGAACCAAGTTTGTAAGATTGAAAACCGTTTACCTCATTATTAACAACTGTCTCAAAATAAAGAAATCAGATTACATTAGAATCAAAACCAATGAAACATCAAGGCATCGCCACAGTAAGTTCATCCGATTACCGACCATACGAAATGATTATTTTAAGTTCAGTTACTTTCCGTGAAGCTGCAATATCAGGAACTCTCTTCCAGACTCTGCTGTTTTGTCTACATCACTAACTGAATACCTGCATCAACTAGATAAGTTTGAGTATGGCAGTAATTCTGAGAGGTAGGGCGGTTTTTGATGCGAGTTGCTGTCGTAGTTCTTGAAGTGATGCATTTTGTTTGTTTCATGCGTGTCTATCGAGGCGATTTTCTAATAGCTGTTGTATATCAGTGTTTTTCAACTCGTGTCTCTTTGTTCACTGCCAGTTTTACCGTTGTTCTTTGACTGCTGCTTTTCCACTCCCGTTAAAGCCTCTTTTAGGGCTTACTGTTTTAATAAATGTATAAATGAATTACCCTGGCCTTGGACTGAAATATCAATGCGTACCATTGTCATGACATAAGTTTCAGCTGATGATAAATATCCGAAAACAGTACTGTTTACATTTTGTACAAAGACAACTGACCCTCAAAGATGCACATTTGCTTTATGAGCAAGGAAAAAAGAGAAGACAAGATCGCAGATAGGGGAAGGAACTCATTTGCCGTGAGCAAAAAGCAACAGACGCACAAGGAATAAAAAACGTACGCCCTGTCCGTGATGAGGGTACGTTCTGCAGCATCTTTTTGAGCACTAAGAAAAAATAAAAGAGAAAGAAAGTAGATTGAGGGAAGCAGGAAGGAAAGAAAGAGCAAACAAAAATTAAAAACAACAGAAGGAGAACGAAAAACTGCCATGCAAACGAGCTGAGGTAGTAATCTCAGAACTAGTTCCCGCCATCTTCACTGCGAAGTGCTTTACTGATTTGTCTCTTGGAGTTGTGCTATTTTGCCTGCCGCACTGAAGAAAATGATCGATTTTTGTAAAAAGAATTAAGACTGGGTCAAGTGGTTATGAGCGTTACTTTCCTGTTTGTTTGAACGAGCACTTGAAAAAGCTTTCATTCATAGTGGTACACTAATAAAGAAAGCCATCTTGTAACAGTTATTTTTAGTGCCACGTATTTTCCCGTCAGAGGAAGCAGTCTTTCCAAAGCCAGCCTCCTCCTCCGCTCCCTCCCCTTGAGAAGAGAGGAGCGAAATGAAGATGAAAGCGCAGCGAAAAGAAGGTTTAGGATGAAGTCAGCGAAAGTACGGCGCATCAGAGACTCGCAAAATACTTCAGGAAGCAGAGAACAAAAGTGAAGACTCTAATATAGGCGCTTTTTTTTTGTTTTCGCTTTCATCCTCCACCTTTTACAAGAATCAAAGCAGAGAATACGGTTCATTTTGCGGAGGCTTTCGCAACGCGGGGTCATCATCTCGAATATTGATGATGATGATCGTACTCTCGCTGAGGCGAATACATTTTTTTGTGGCGCATTCTCTGTTCCATGATGAGAGGCGTATTTTACTTGTTATCTTTGCGAAGTGCGCTGCAGTACAAGCGATAAAAAAATAAAGCGTAATGTTCTTTTCCCGGCATGGATTGATGGCCGTAACAACCGTTATCAGCGTCTTGCGATAACATATGCCTCGTGTTTTACGGCCGTAGCGGAGGGCTTCGAAATGGCAAATTTGCACCGCTGCCGCAAGACATTTTTCGCCTGTCATATGCTCGTGCTGTTCAGCTGCCGTGTATTTCTAAGGGAAAAAGAAGGCCTCTTTAAACTTGAAATAAATTATGCTCTTCTTTTTGTATGATTCTGTTTTTCAGAAAGAAACCTGGTGGCGCAGCCTTACGTAAAATTAAGCACGAGGCATATTTGGAAGGACTCGATGCATTTTGCACGCACCTCTTCAAAGGTCTATAGGAAAACAAGAAAGTGCCTACATGAGTGTATGTTGCTCTGATATCAGAACTGTTCTCGGATGTTTTGCTGTTCACCAGCGTGAGTATTTTTTTCATTCGAAAGAGCTAAGGAATGAAACAGATGCATGGTTATGCGGCCCGAATTCGCACTACGGCTGTATCAGACATCGTAATTTGCGACTGGTGATTAATATCGACCACCCGTGGTTTACTGACGAGCAGTGGCACCGTTGAGACAACCGCGCGGCACACGAGGTCTTTTACATTTTATCGTGCATCGAAATACACCCGCCATGGCTGGAATGAGATCCAGTGTCCGTGGGCTTAGCGGCCGCAAACCATAGCTACTAAGCCACCTCAACGGCGACGACACAGTTCGTCTTTTAACCCTTTCACTGCTGGGATTCTCTACTCACCGCTTCACACTGGCTGCAATTTTTTTTGCAGACTATTTTCCTCTAAATTTTATGCTAGTAACGCACTGGGATGCTCTGCTGGACATGTTGACATTTTTATCCAGGATAATCTTACAGATATTAGTTGTACTGACTGAAATCTTCCAGCAGAAATCTCGCCCGTCGGATTTCCTGTTCTTATGCGGATTTTTCGGTGGCAGGGGCACTTCATCGCTTTTATCATTCGACAGGGAACTTAGGCGGGCTGGTATCTCATTGTAACTATCACTGGAGTCCGAATTCATAAGCAGTTCTTGAATTTCTTCGTCCATCAAAGCGCCGGCGCATATGTCACGCTGCGTCGCCATAGCTGCTGTGCTGAGACCAAAACGAAGCAACGCAGATGTAGAAACATGCGCTCCATCTGTTGTTTGAAACTTACCCTACCAGTTCTATGAATTTATGCAGCCACTCCATAGATGGCACAACATGCTTGCATCGCTAATTTTTTTTTTTTTGCACGAGTATTATCGAGAGCGGCAGGGAGTGCGTTAAAACGCGAAAACTTATAGGGATAAGCAGGGGGTGTGCATGTATGGTCGCCCTCATTATCCCTGGAGTGGCTTTCTAAGACGAGGTAGCTTTGCGCTGAGCTTTCAATTTTTACGCAGCCGTGAAAAAACCGGACACTGCGAAATCGTGGGCCCGCTCTTTCGGCACATAAAGCTGCACTTATGTTTTTCTCCACACCATAACAACAGCGTTTCTCGTAGCTCACGTGCACTTAAATCCCGCTTACCATACCATACCATACCATACCATACCATACCATACCATACCATACCATACCATACCATACCATACCATACCATACCATACCATACCATACCATACCATACCAGACCAGAGCAGAAGAGCAGAGCAGAGCAGAGCAGAGCAGACCATACCATACCATACCATACCATACCATACCATACCATACCATACCATACCATACCATACCATACCGTACCGTACCATACCATACCATACCATACCATACCATACCATACCATACCATACCATACCATACCAATTTACCACATGAACAGTATAATGGATCAATGAGTTCGGTTCTGGGGAAATGGCAGTTGAGCTCACGATATTGTACGCCACAATCGGGCAGGCCGCAAGTGGCGTTGAGGCACAATAGCTCAAAGCTAAAAACGGTAGTTTTCCATCTTTATCCTTTGGATGCAATTAGAGTGTTTCGTGGTGGGCTTAGGCCTGACAGCTACAGAACTTAAATCATGCATGAGGCGAGGAAAGGTCTTACTACAAAAAAAGTCACACGCAGGTGCACCCAAAAGAACCAGTATCTGGCGAGTTCCGGCCTAAACTCAGGCCGAGCGCCACTTGTAGTCGTTTTGCAAATTATTCACTACAGGCCACGTTAACGCTGGCAACAGCGTTCACGCCGCAGATAATAGTTTTGCGTTGGATGTGCCTTTCGCTATCTATCCAGAAAACACTTTCTACTCCGCTGTTTATGTTTTAAGAGACAGCTTTGCAGCAGAAAAAAAAAATCTTCATAGAGGTTTTCGGCGAGAGAATGGGCAAACTGTTGTCTGCAAGGCAGAAGGGTATCCACTTTGTTGCGAAATATTCAATCGCAATTAATCTTAACATTAATGGTTCGCCTCGTCACAAATTATTTCCTTCGAGAGTTCCTTTCTCGCGGTGAAGCAGTAAGCAAATTATGCTTCCAGCAAGGCAAAATTCACACTTCCACGCAGAAGCCAAGGTCACGTGCCCTTACACGTGACTGAAGTGAATGAACTGAGAATAGTTAGGGAAAGCTATGACAGTGATAAGGCCCAGTTCAATACAAGCCCGTGGTAACTGTTCAGACCTTATCTGTGTTTTCTTGCACTTTACGTCACCATTATCCAAGACCCGGAAAAGGTAAACGCTAGCTGACCGATGGTTAGCCGCCATGACCATTTTATCTTCGCTTCGGCTCATTAACGTTCATTTACAGTGGCTCTGTTTCACGCAGGTTTCATTCAGCCGCCCCAATCAACGCGGAATGTGTCCGGCTGCGGCGGCACGCTGACGGGAGTGGGTGGAGACCTCGTGTCACCGGGCTACCCGGAGACCTTCCCTAAGGATGTTGACTGCACTTGGCTCATACGTGTTGACTACGACAAGCATATTTACATCCGCGTCCTAGAGCTACAGCTCAAAGGGAGCATCGGTAAGAGACGGCGCCTCTTCTGCGTTATTATTTATGTTCTAGAAGGAAATCTTTGCGGATGGCGTTCACATGCACTAAGTACTGCAAAAGAACTGAAAATTGCGTTGATTATTTGAATACGGTCGTAGGTTACAGAGAATAGTGCTATACA
This sequence comes from Amblyomma mixtum, assembly GCF_055824585.1. Classification (NCBI taxonomy): domain Eukaryota; kingdom Metazoa; phylum Arthropoda; class Arachnida; order Ixodida; family Ixodidae; genus Amblyomma; species Amblyomma mixtum. Next base: position 59,436,096 of record NC_143013.1, on the reverse strand, counting down.
GGTGCAAGGGGCAGCAGTGCGAAAAAATGAGAGTGGTTCGCCATTAAGAGAGAGCACATTCAAGGACACGGAATTGCTTTCCTTATAACTGCTAGGATACCTAACGTTTTTGAGATCAGCGCACTTCCGAACGAAAATGTAGCTGAATCTTCATTGTTTTAAGATAAACGTCGACGCTTTCCTCCTGTTGAGCTCTTTATTCGGTCCTGTAGGGGTAAGCCACCAACCCAAAATTAAAATTTTTTTTTAATGCTGAGTACCTGATCTAACATTGGGCAATATGCACGGACAATTTGTTTCCGTGGACAGCTCAACTAATTAATTATTCAGCCTTTTTTTCGTCATAATAATTAGGTAATTTGTGTAGACTACATGCAATAGGTACAAAAAAAGAACAATAAATGCAACATGCTCTTCACTTCACGCAGCTTTCACTTTGCTTCGACGGCGAAACAATGTATTTTGGTGCATTTTCTGATGCGCACCTAGATTTCGTGTTTGCGCCTAAATATCGCAGGATGCTGACGTATGTGCCCTGACAGTTTCTTTGCACAGAATTTATGATATCAGAAAAGGACTCGAGAGGTGACCTCTAGTACTACCTATGGTACTCATGGTGACGTGACAGTGGTCCGTATATTATCAACACGGACGCCGCGAACGCGCCAACATCGCATCCTAGAAATGCGCTGCGGGTTGTATCGCTGGAAATACAGCACCTGAAGTACACTTTCGGCATCAAAAAACAAATAGAAAATAAACAGTCAACCTTTTTCTTGAATAGCTCCATCGGCGAGGTACTTCACATGAAATAAAAAGGCGATATGCAGTAATTATGAGCAACATTGCGGCTTATGCTTTATGGGGATTTAAAGTCCCAAAAAAGCTCAGGATATGAAGGACGTCGTAGTGAAGGGCTCCGAAAATTTCGAATAACCGGGTTTTTTTGACGTGCACTGACTTCGCACAGTACATGTGCCTCTTGAATTTCGCTTCTATCGAAATTCAACCACCATGGCCGGGTTCGAACTCAGTCTTTAGGATCAGCAGCCAAGCGCCATAACCCCTGAGCCACCGCGGTTGGCGAGCAGCATTACGACTGCGCGTATTGGCGACGTCGTGTTCACTGGTGGTCGCCTGAAGTACGCGACAGGTTACACGTATCGCGATTTGAAATGTTTGCTAGCTATAACACTAGTAAGGAAGCATCATATCTATGGACAAAGCTGTGACCAACTGCGCAGTGCATGCTTGGGCATAAAACGTGGTTAGTCACTGTTCTTATATACGCTGCACACAGCTCTGCTGAAAACCTTTTTCACTACATCAGGACGAACGACCATGCTCACCTTCTGCTTTCAAAAAGTTTCCTGCATATTGACACACTTTACTGCAGTGTTCAGGCATTCATAATTAAGGCAACTGGCTACAAAAAAAAAGAGTTTCCGAGAAAATTTCGGGAGCAACAGCAGTGTAAGTATTCCGAAAAAAGATACGCAAGGTGTTGTCTAAGACGTCTCAAACGCGCGTGTCTTACGAAATTTCATGCTACTGAATAGGAGTGTACGTCAGGCGCCAGTCTTGCTGGGAAACTAGTGCCATGTAACACCTTGGGAAAAAAATTCATCTTTTTGAAACCTGATAAACTTCCCTTCGGAGCGAGAACAAAACTGTGTGTCAAAAATGAATATACTTATCCCCCGTATTTTCTTTCTAATTAGCGAGTAATAAAATTAAACTAAGCTCTGTCAGTGTTTTGTCTGCTTTGCTCACGCGGCTTATCGTCTGTGCATTTAAACCGTCTATAAAGCAGACAATGATAACTGTCACCTGACTCACTGAGCACCCAGAGCAGCCATAGCAGGTCTGATATCGTCGAACCTCTGAGCAACTATGCGAGTAGGTCCATCACAAAAGACTACGAAATGAATGGAGGAATACGCGTGAAATCGTGCTATAATATTAATGAAACTCAGGAGCTTGTCGCCTGTTTTAAAATTAGAACACATGCTTCGTTTTTTCTTTAGAACGCCATTCTCTCTCAAGACTATGGAAAGAAACAATCAAAGGAATAAAAAGTAAATCAGCAATTTAATCAAGCTGTTAATTCATTTAGTTGGCACTGTTACATGTCACGTTGTAACATGAGGCGTGTCACATAACTACATGCTGCTCTGCTCACTCTCTGGTTCGCTATAACGCAGCTCATATTTGTTTGAATTAGCGTTTATTCTTCACCGTAAATTAGAGATCCTTATCATTACATCAGCTATATTTCCCAACAGTAGATCACCCTTTTGGTGGCACCGCGATACTGCTCCTTTGGTTGATAATTACATGTTGTTAAAAAAAACTACAAAAGAAAGCAAAATTATTTTATGCACATTCGGGACGAAACAAAGTATAGTATAAAGTGATTGCTTAGTCTGCTGGCTGGCGGATGCAGAAGAGCCAGGAGCAAGTGATATCACCCAGATTGCAAACAGAGCAAATACGACAACAGAGATAAACAAGAAAAAAAGTGGCAGATTATCAGAGGCCACCGGCTCTAAGTCTCGAACTGAGGGAAAAGAAAGAAGGGAAGTCAGATATGCCGAGAGAAAAGCAGAGAAGAAGAGATGAACTGAGGGTAAAGTAGTTAACGTCGGAGCGACTCAACTCAGGCAAATTTTTTCATGACAGGCTCCTATCAGGGCAACAGCGAATCAGAGTGATTTTTCACCTTAATTGCATTTGATAAGTCAGTTTTCTTCTGCTGACACACAAGTGTCACCTAGCCTTGGTGGCATGGCTAAACTATGGACCAAATAATTGCACCTCTCTTGCATCTATTCCTCTCTCACTGCTGAAAGAAACTGCCGTGCAGTAGAGCGCGCGTGCGTAAAAGGTTATAAAAACATTGAGGTGAAAGTTGAAACGGTAAAGAGGTTATCAGCGCATTCAATGTGTCCATCATCATCATCATAATCATCATAAACCTGAATACACCCACTGCAGGGCAAAGGCCTCTCCCATGTCTCTCCGATTAACCCTGTCCTTCGCCAGTTGCGGCCCCCGTATTCCCGCAAATTTCTTACTTTCTGCCGCCCCCTGCTACGCTTGCCTTCTCTTGGAATCCACTCCGTTACCCTTAAGGACCAGCGGTTACCTTGCCTTCGCATTACATGCCCTGCCCAAGCCCGCTTCCTCTTGTCAACTAGGATGTCATTCGCAATAAAGTGTTTGGTAGGACCCTATACCGTTGAAATCGAATTTCCCTTTCTTTCACTTTTGTAGTGACAATAAGAGCTCCACATCATGCATACTGTCAAGGTATATCGCGTTAACATCTGGCAACCTACAAGTATCCTAGCTTAAAAGAGAGCTCATTTTGAAACTTGAGTGCACTTATTTAGGTGTACATCAATTTTTAAAAGAATTTCCGTTAATCTATTGGTAATATCACTGATCGAAGTGTTTTCTTTGTGCCTTCTTTCTATTATCAATGCACAGCGAACTGCGGGGAAGCTGAGCTGGCCATCTTTGATGGATACTCGAATCTTAAAGTAAATCCTGTACAGCTCAAACGCTACTGCGGCGACTTGAAGTACTACAAGAACACTGACGAAAAAACTGAGCTGTCCAAGAGGAACAGGATTCTGGTCAGGTTCGTACATGCTATGATCATTTTCCTCAGTGCTTAGTTTTAACATATGAAGGATAAGAGGAGTATTTTGCCCCCAAAAAATCATCATGCAAGAGGCCAACGGTAAGGGTGGGAGGATAATTTTTCTTCATGATGGTTGTTGAGATTAAGTATGAAATGTTTATTGCAGCGGTATTAGCTGCCGCTTGAGTGACACTGAACACAATTATTCGTTTCCGAGGTACTAGCAAACTCTTTCTCATCACGAGGTTGTGAGAGTTTGGAACAAATAGTAGTTGCCACAGAAAGGTAAGAGTCTTATTTATTAACACGGAATCAGGTGCTGTACAGTCCTTTTAAGAAAAGTTCCGATTCGATCCTTGCTTTGTCATGAAACGACTGGATGAGAGCTTTAAAATGCTGAACAACGTCTAAGCTCCAATAGAATACAAAAAAGCTAAAATAATCGCATACGCTTCCCCCCGGAGACAGTTTCATTGTGCATAGCTCACATGAAAAGAGCTATTTTCTGTCCTTTTATTATAAATGTTCCCGCCGGGAAATTTTTAAACTGATATGTTTACAAATACGTGATCATAAATAAGCAGGGTAACAGTATTTTATACCATAATGCTATCAATAAGGTCTGTAACGCTTGCTCGCTTATGCCCAAAACAACCGCCATACGGCTTTAATACGTGATGCGAGGTGGGTCAAGATTTCCCTGGAACAATTCCAGCCACGCCCAATAGCTGCTTCTGCGTTGTAAGAGATTACCATGGATTCTTTGCGCCTGATATCCTGAAAGTTGCTTGTCAGCTTTAAATTGAGCGCTGCCAAAAGCGGCGGTGATTCCGAGACCGCCGAGCCGGCTTGTTGTTATCATCACCATCGAGTTGTTTAATTCTTTGTGGGCGTAAACGAGCCCAATTACGAACTTTTTCAGTGCCACCCAAGACAGCTCGTCTGTTGCCGTCGGAACTGTCACCAACACGTGATAATAAGAAGTAAAATATATGCATGGTGTAATAGCCGCAGCTGACCAACATTTTCGAGCGACGAGTTTGCTATCGTTGCTGATGGCGTTAATTCTTGGTCTAAAACATTGCTCTTTCCGCACGCAGTCTTCATTCTAAATCAGCTGTTTAAATTGTTGTTCTAAAACGACAGCTGGCCTTATGTTTCGAATTGAGGTTTCCGGTAATTTATTTTCGCGGGAGAAAATATTTAGTGATTCATCTTTTCAATGTTGTCCCAGACTGCTCCACTTTATACAGGTTTGTTGATTTATACAGAATTCTTGCTTTTGTTGCCTAGCACCTTATTGCACCACTGAAGGGATGGAATCCCATGTCTATATTTTTTTTTCAGGCTAAGGACAACAGTAGGATCTCCGATCAAACAACCGGGTCAAATAATCGGATTCAAGCTTGTCTGGACGGCTGTGACGTTTCAGCCTAGAGGTCGGTGGATTTTTCTGCTCACGGTTATTGCGCTTGCTCAAAGTGTTTGCACTGTTAAATGTGTTTTCAAGCTTTGTCTTCTAACATGCTTAAGAAGAAAGTTGCCTTTCATTCGTACCGGGCTTAATGTGGCCCTCTCTTAGCCGAGCACGCGCTGCATGTTGCACGGTTTCATGCAACTGACCACATGAAACCATGCAAACGTTTGTACCTTATAGTCAGAAAGTAGAGCCGCTGTTCAAAATCAACGGCTTGATTTGCACTCCCCGGACGTTTGTATAAACCTTGAAGTATTTATGACGCTGCAAACGGTATAAAAACGTTTTAATATCCGCTCGGCTTTTTGCTGCAGGCCAGCTTTGTTCGCTTAGCTGGCGCTCGACTGATGCTTGGATTCTTGAACAACGTTGTGCGTTCAACCCTCTCCTAGCGACAATAACGCAAGGAGCCTTTTCCATGATTAAAGTTTATTCTCAACTTGCTTCGCAGGAGTTCTCTGATATTCAAGTATGCTAGAATGTGCATAAACTTTAAGCAGGGAAGTCGCGCAACTAGAATTGTATGTTGATGTCTGTGCAACTAAATGCTCATAATTGGACACCCTGAGAAGGCTGAATAAACCGATTCTTCCTTTAACATCTTTAATGCAACCCGAAAACACCTACCAAAATATTTAGGTGTATGTGCGCCTACATATTCTTCCTAAATCAACGAGCTGTACAACCGCATTGAATTAAAATAAATATGCATAGCATATATTAATTAAACGCTTTGTGTATAGGGAAGTTGGCTAAAGGCGACCGAAAACTTTTAAAATTCGTGCGAAGAATTCTCCTTCCGATCCTGCTTTCTTTATTGATAATTTCTTAGTTGTTATACCTTAGTGTTTGGAGTTTTCACGTATGCATGAATATGCTATGGTCAAATGTTTTGGGGAATCCCCCAAGGTGGAGTAGATTTGTAATAAGGGAGTGATTACTCATTGACATCCACCCAAGCGTAGCCAAACGGCTACACAGGAAAGCTATACAGCTTTCTCAGAAACTTCGCAGTTAAAGAAAAATTAGTCCTGGTCCTGGGTTCGAACCCGAGACCACCGCTACACCGGAGCAGTCACTCTGCCAATTGAGATAACCGGGACGGCAAGCTTATGGTAGGGCGAGAGCGAATTGATCAATAACTCGAAGTGGGAACAGAGTTGGTCAGATGTTTAGGGGAATCCCCCAAGGTGGAGTAGATCTGACTTCAGCGACTGCTGCGGTGTAGCGGTGGTCCCGGGTTCGAACCCCGGACCAGGACGAATTTTTCTTTAACTGCGAAGTTTCTGAGAAAGCTGTATAACTTTTCTTTGTAGCCGTATGGCTGCACTTGGGTGGATGTCAATGAGTAATTACTCCCTTATGAATACGCTATGTGTGCTGGCAAAGCTGTAGTCTCGTCAACTGCCGGCAAGCCGGGCATCACTCATCCGAGTTCCGACTGTGCAGATGTGTGCAAGGAGTACACGTGCCCCAAGAGCCAGTACTGCATGAACTCGGAGTCCCGAAGCTGCACCGAGACGAGGGAGTACTGCATCGACAGGTCGCTGGTGTGCGACGGACTGCCCAACTGCAGCGGAGAAGACTTCAGCGACGAGGACAAGTGTAGGTATCTCACCGGGGGATAAGGCCTTTAAATGAGACTTGTTGCTGAGCTTGTTGGTGCATGGTTTTGATAATAAGAGAGCGGATACCTTTCAAATGCCTTTATATCATGTATTTTCGGCCGCTTATACAACGTGCCGTTATTGCCGTTTCTTCTTTTAAAGATCCATAGGTGGCTTTTATCACATTTAGATACTCTTTGTTGGGTGCGTTTTCTGTTACCGTTTTTATGGCTCCTTACTTCATCCTCACGTTTACTGCAGCTTATAGGTGGTGGGGCGATGTGCCTATACATTATGTGTGCCTTCCAATAAAGGAATCAGTGACCATATTCCATAAGCTGTCCATGTTATAATAGCCATTTCGCGTATACCTGGTCTCTTGTCATTGCTCACTTAGATATACCCGGGGCTTTCAAGCGTCTGTGGAAAGCTACTATGCCGTTGGCGGTTGGCGACGTTTGCGACCAATGGCTTAGGGCCAGACAGACGCGAAATGGCCATTTTAATATAGGCAGATCATGGAATACGGCCCCAGTGGTCAGTAGCACGTCGTCCTGTCCCCCTCTCTTGAAATCAAATCAAATCAAATCAAATCAAATCAAATCAAATCAAATCAAATCAAATCAAATCAAATCAAATCAAATCGTATTTGTTTTCAACATTGGTAAAATGTTGATGGCTTTCCTGACAAAATCTGCGAACACAGCTTCACAAGGTCAGGGAGCTATTTTGGCGACAGCAACTCTAGATGCAGAGTGGAATGGTTCAGACACAAACGATTTTTGCAATAGGATACATACATTACATACACGCTACAATAGTTGAATTACGTTGTACTTTCGTGTTAACAAGACCAAGGCCAGTTGACTCGGAGGCACGTATCCTAAATCACGAAAATAAAAATTAAAAATTAGTAAAAAGGTATTCTTTGAGGCAATGAGAGAATAGGGTGAAAGCTTAGTGGCCACATCGATTTACAATCCACATTCCACACCATCGATAATGATGTGGAAGTGGCGAGTACGTTGCTTTGCTTTAGTGCTTAGAGTGCTTGAGAGGAATAGCAAGTCTCAGTGTTAAAAGGTTAATATATTTATTTGCAACATAGAAAACATCAGTTAGGTAAGACGAAAAGGACGCAAATCATGTAGACGTCTGGAAAAGAAGCCGCCGACGTTGGGAGTAATAGCAACAGGTTGCCATTCAGTTTTTTTTATCTAGTTTTTGTTCAATTTGAAATTAGAGGTCTTGCCTTTTTGTGCCTCTTTTTATTGTCGTACGGTAGAAAAACTTGAGTCTAAAATGAAATATTTTTCGTCATGCTCTGGATCTTAATGTTGCCGTTGAGATTATTATAGATTCAGCAATCGCTGATTTTAGAGAACGGTGGTGTGATGAAGCTTGAGCGATCGTCGTCTTAAGGATAAATTGACGTCATCGCTGTTTGCGTGTGTAAGCGACCGATGCGGTGATTTGTTCAACTCGTTTTAGACCATTTTAATTTTTTTGTTATAAAGGCTCTGTTTTCAATGAAAGCAAGCTGTTTTTTATTACAGAATGGTAATTAATCAATATAGGCACTCTTTAATGTTCACTGAACGATGCTTCAAGATCATAGTATATTTGAGAACTATAAAAACTTCTTTGTGATATGCACCACATAAAAAATCTACAAGATCAAGAGCATGGGGAGGCAAAATTTGCTTGAATCAATTACGCAGTTGAAGACGTTCATACTCACAAATGAACTATCATACCCTTTAGATGTCTGTGCCTGAAGGACAATATCGATACCCCTTTTCAGTTTTGCGCCTGTAAGTCGCACTAATTGCGCGAATGATGCTATGAGTATGAATGAACCTGGGCAATGAAGCCACGTGGTGCATTTGAACCAGTTTGAGTAATTCAGTTATGAATGAAAGGAGAAGTGTTGAGATTGTGTACTGTTTTTTGCGTTTTTTGCCGAAATAATTAGTTGCCCCGAGGCAAATCGTTCTTACACAGTTCGATTGAGTACGTATAGTCTAACCAATTTGGCAATACGTTTCTAGGTTGAACTAGAATAAAATGAAGAGAGAGTTCCTCTAAATATTGCCGCATAAGACGGCCAGCAAGGTCTACAACCCAGCACATTTATCTTAGTTCTATCTGAACCATTTTTTTCTACTCCTGACTTGCATCGAAACTACTTTGCCTAATGTTGAATAAATGTACGGGCGGCTTTAATGGAAAAGACGAAAAAATGTTTTGTGCACCAGGTGCAAACTAGTCACGGAGAAAACGTTCTCTCTTTGCTTCTCTTCTCTTGGAACGTTGGAATAGCAGAGTTGTTTAGGTTACTACAACATAAATTTCACTTCTTCGTGCAGTTAGTATTAGCACGCGCGTTTTATCACAGTTACCAGCTCTGGAAGAATGATCGTCTACAGACCTTTCAAAATAATTAATGAACTTTCCTTACTACCATTATTGGTGATCGCATCTTTTAGCTCGCAGGGTATGCCTATTTTGATTTCAAGTAGCTCCTTCCGGACTGAAAGCTCTTTCAGGAGACTTCGCGCTTAAATCTGCCATTAAGTCGCACGCGCAGAAAGCGCACGAGAAAGCGAGGGGAAGAGTCGGCAAGAGAGGAGAGGGCCAAGGGGTGCGCTGATAAACGGAGACTCCTTAAAATGCGCAGACGCTAAGATATCCTTTAAAATTTCATGCAGCGCGCCTCACGATAATCAGTAGAGCGCGAGCCGGTAAGCAGTAACCCGATCTTCGTGCCTTTCTATCTACCCTCTCTCGCTGCCCTGCCCTGTCATGCCTGCCTTCCATCGCCGAAGCGCGCGCCATCGCTCTTCGAATAAACCTCGGGTAACGTCGTAAACCCGTGATAAATTGCTCCACGGGGCACTACCGGCCACGTTTCGGAAGCCTTTCTGGGCCAGCGTGCTCGATGTTCCGTCGATGCCATCGCCTCTCTTCCGAATAAGTCCCTCGGCACGGGGGCTGCGTGTTCGTGCAAGCCGGGATGCCCTTTGCCAACAACGATGCGCATAATTATGTATACCGGCCGCCCGCCGCGCGTTTCCGATAAAGAGCTCGCCGATGTATTCGCCGCCGCCGAAAGTGGTGTGAGTGAGTGATGGAGCGTCGCTACGGCGGCTCTAAGAGAGCTGGAGGTATACAACCTAGTATAATGCAGTGGCCTCTGCGAGGATCGGCACTTCTTTAAAAAGTGCACATAGGGAATGGCGCGTCCCTGCACCGTTCAGCTTTTTCGGTATCTTGAAGAGTGAGCTTACTCACCGCAAAAGCTGTCATTTAAGCTCTTCTGGATTTCACCTGCGTCTTTCACAGCGGCCAGTATCAATACTTTTCCACAAAATATGGGCCGTAGTGCCCCCCCCCCCCCCCCCTTATTTTGTTATTTTCTTGAAAGAGGAACGGAAACGTCTCTAAAATTTATGCGCAAGTTCCTGTGAAAATGACAGTGAATTAGGAGAATTATTGAGCCCACCGTAGGCCTTTTATTAGACCAAAAGCAAGGGCCTATCCCTCAAAGCGTTATTACCTCTTGTGAGCGGCTGTACTCGGCTTGTGACCGGAAGTCGTGCCCGTTGCGTCGTCGTTCACACCATGCGGTCGTCAGTCAGGCTTGCAGAGAGAACATAGAAGAGACATGAAGGTTGTTTCGTTCACGCTGAATATGAGGCTCATGCCAGTCGTCGGTTTCGTGAGAGTACTTGTTGCAGCTCATCTGCATTGCGCACTGGAAATTGCTGCTGATTAGGTTTGGTTTATTGGTTTATTGGGGTTTAAAGTCCCAAAGCCATTCTGGCTATGAGGGACGCCGTAGTAAAGGGCTCCGGACATTTCGACCCTCTGGGGTTCTTTAACGTGCACTGACATCGCACAGTACACGGGCCTCTAGAATTTCGCCTCCATATGCTGCTGATTACAGGCGCTTATGCCACTCACATGGTTTATTCATTGATTGAGTAGAGATAGACGATTTAAGGACATGAAAATAACATATCTATAACATGAAGATGGCGGGAGGCTACCTTCGTTTGAAGTCACAACAGTTTGTCTTTGTAAAGCTATTAATGAGATATAATCAAAAACCTCATCGTGAGAAAAATAAGCCTCAGTCTTCAAATTCTACCATTGGCTGGAGGGAAGTGAAATCATCAGGCCGGAAGTGTCGTCACTTCCGGTAACGGCACGAACAGGTTCTAACGCTATCGCATTGCCAACGCATGAGGTGCCCCTGTGAATGTTTTTTGGCAGTCTTCGGAATTGCAACTGGGAGTAGAAGCAGAGGGTGACTACCGTAAAGTTACTGGGGCAGGGTATAGATGAAGGGGTGACATAAAAAAAGGCGTAAAGGAATTTAACCTGCATAACTGCCACGCAGTGTTAAATTTTGGACACGCCCTGCCTATTGGCGGCGATTGTGAGCAAAAGAAAAAAGGTGTTCCGTGCGATTTGAATAGGCGGAAACGTAATGCTGTAGCTATGGAATATCAAAATACATCACTGGCCTTTTGGGCTTACGAGAGCTAAAGGCGGTTCAAGGATCATGAGTTGCGTAAAGAGCGAGAATTCTGTTAGTAAATTAGTGCTTCGGGGGAAAATTGTTCGATGCAAGAGCGAACAGGAAGGTTTCTGTTCATGGTTTCTGGGGGTTTAACGTCCCAAAGCAACTCATGCTATGAGGAACGCTTCAGTGATGGGCTCCTGAAACTTCGACCACCTGGGTTCTTTAACATTCACTGCCATCGCACAGTACACGGGCCTCTAGAATTTCGCCTCCATCAAATTCTAGAGGCCCCTGTACTGTGCGATGGCAGTGCACCTTAAAGAACCCCAGGTGGTCAGAAGTTTCTGGAGCCCTTCACTACGGCGCCTCCATCGAAGGACGGTAACAGGTTCGGATGATATTTTGGCACCTTGAAATTCAAGAAACAGCGTTAGTTCTTGCGACGCCTTGAGTAGACCTTAGTGGTCTGTGATGTGCACTTACCACGCATTTATTTCAACTGTGGGTTTTCTCGGAGCCCGCTTCTTCGTTGCACTCTTGCGGAAACTGTATTCGAGAGATCTTAGCTTTTAAACCGGTGTGGCTTGTTTGCGCGTGCGATAGAAGAGCACATTTGGAGAATAACTTTACTAGAATTGTTCTGCAGCTGTTCAAAAGCGAGTGACATGGAGTCTGCCCCGAGTGCCCAAGGTCTCCATTTCTTCAGCGCCCTCTTTGTCCCTCGTGCAGGCAACCTCCCCCTGCTGGCCGGCTGTGGCGCGGGCGCCGGCGTGCTGCTGCTGTGCGTGGTCATAGCGGTGATCCTGTGCCGGCGCCACTCGCGCCGCGCGGGCCAGGCAGCGCAAGGCCTCTCCCTGCCGCTTCGCCAGCTGGAGCACAGCCCAACGTGCGCCTCTCGACAGACTCCTTTCCTGCCCGAGCTCAACTGTAGCCTGCACCGACCTCAGCACCTGCCGGGACCCGTGCCGCCCGCCAGGCCACCGCCGTTCGCGAAACCCCGGCGCTCGCCCACCGACGTATAGCGCTCCGAAGTGATCATGCATCTCCGGAGTGGTTATGGAGCTCCGGTGTGCTTGCAACTCGGGAGTGTTCATGGAGCTCCAAGTCTCCGTGCACCTCTGGAATGCTCATGCCTCTCCAAAGTCTTCACGGTGCTCCGGAGCGCTCGTGTCTGTGCAGTGTACACGCAACGCACTGCATAGTAGGCACAGAGTGAGCACACTACGCACCATGACAAGTGGCGGGGGCGCAAGTTGTGTGGTTGTGTGTGACCTAATGGCAGCGACGACATGGTGCGGCAGTGCTTCGCAGTGCATTGAACGGGCACTGCATATGCACAGTTTTCCTCACAAGCAAAGGGTAGTGTGATGAGTTGTGAATTTTGCCGCACTCCAGCGTTGTTTTTTATCCTGATAAAATTAACCTGGTTGTATGAAGCGTGCGTCAAAAACAGTGCGAAATGGTGCGGAAGACGAGAAAGGAGAGCTGGACGGCGTATATTGTGTGTGCGCATTGTTACCGTTATCCTAAAAATGGCTACCCCAGCATTGGAAGAGACATGACTGACAGGAATCTCGCATGAAAATTCAGGAACCTCCACTATCACTTTGCGCACGCGCAGGGAAGATGACAGCCTAAATGCACATGCTGTAGAGCGTGTTGCTCATGTTAGACGAGAACTTACATGTGAGTAGTCCGTGCATCAGGCTTAAGCGCGCGTAGCCGGCAGTCCATAGCATCAACTGAAGAATGCGAGAATTGATGTGTATGTTTTTATGCAGATCTATTGTTAATTTTCTTGGAGCTTGAGGAATTCGATACTGCTGTGATAGTTTGATTTTTGGAAATTTAACCTCACAAACCTCACAAATTTAACCTCATTGTTCCCGTCTACATACAAAGCTTTTTTTTTCGGGCATGTCTGCAATGGAGTGGTTGTGAAAAAAGGCAGCTTAAATCAAATGGTACGGGTAGTGCGAATATCTTACATTTTTATTGCCGTGAAAAACCCAATTATTCTGCTATAATACGCATTTGTGCTCGGGAAGCCTGTGAAACACTCTGGCCAGTTAATCTCAACATTTGCAGAAAATATCTTGGTGGCTAGCGGAGCACAAATCTTTTAATTTTGTTTCTAATCTTGAATGATACACCTTGTGTTAGGTTACGCCTAGCTACTCGTAGGAGGCGTGCAGGTGCAAGGCTGAGGGATAATAGAGAAAGGGCAGGTAGATGGGTTTACTGCAAACACAAAGTGAACAAGGAAGGGTGAACCGCAGGGAGCTTGCCAACGTTTCTACAAGATGACTTTTCTTCGAAGACCACGCCTCTTGTCGAAATGGTTGCAAGCTTCCCGAGGTTTCCCATCCCCTGGTCAATTTTTTGTATACTAGGGCATAGTAATTTTTAGACCTTTACTGAAGTCGCGATATGCGTCTAAGGAGGGTCTGTTTTTAACTTCGCCTCAGAAAAAAGCGCTCGTGCCGGGATCTCGATGTTGGAGGCGGTAGCAAGAGCGTGGATAACGCTTCCAACAAAAGGGGGATCAGCGCTAGAAGCGGCATTCGGGATTATACTGCCTTTCTTTCTTTGATTTCTTGGAGTCTCTCTGCTTAGCCGAATGGGAAGAGCTAACTTTCAAGGGTCATAATCAGTGAACGTCGCTTTCAGCAATAATTTTGCCTCACACATTGTGAAGCAAATTGCTTCGCCAGAGTAAAGGCTACTGGCTCCTTTCACAAGACTTTGAGTAGCATGTTTCATTGAGCAGAACACTCTCAGAGCCACAAAATATGCGCTTACGCCATCAATCCGAAAGTTGACAGTTGACAAGCTACAGCGCATTTCTAAGCCCATTCAAGATTCTTAGCAGAAAGGAAGACTCCGATATCATTGACTTTGCCTATTTTTCTCTATCGACACAGGTTTCTTCTTTTGCAGTCTTAGAACCAACCGCACGTGAAGCTTACATGAAGCGTAGAGAAATTTTCTGGGCCATGGTTTCTTCAGGTTCTGCAGGACTGCATTGTCGAATCACTTGTAGGCGCTGAATTTAATAGCCCCGGTGTGACAGTTTAATACTAAAGCCCCAGGTTCTTACAGACTGAGGCATGTGGTGTGGTAGACACCATGGAAGCTCCTGCAAGAACTTCAACAAAGTTGGACGATCTCGGCGCCCTTCTCTTTATATATTTGAGAAGAAAAAAACCGTTAAATTTAAGTATTGTACGGGCACTTGGGCCCGTGCAAATTTGCCAAGCTCTTCTGCACACTGCCGCTTTCCATACACCTTTTTTTCTTTCTAGGTGTTGCAATTGAATTCTCTGTCTCGACGGTCGCGTATTTGCCAAGTGGTCCACGGAGGTGTCTAGTGGATACATATGGTATTGTTAGAGACACTTTATTGTACTATAATGATAGAATCGTACTCGAGTGCGTTGCATATTGCGATGATGTAAGGAAGCTACCAATGAAAGATGTCGGAAGTTGATGTTGTTTGTGCAAGAAAAGTGACTGTTCAGTAAGGACTACGGTAGCCGCAGTCAAAGAGCAGTTATCTCAATGTTTGCTGATACTGAGGACTTTTGTGGTGAACACATAACATGTGCTCCTCGAGCTCCTATATATACATCAAGATATATAACATATATATATGCATAAGCAGACACTGCTACAAGACTTCGGCAGGCTTGCAGTGGTCCAGCGCCATCAAAGCACCATGTGGTACAATGATGCTTGCTGATTTGCTTTTGTGATGTAAAGAACACAAGCTAGATTTTGACAGCGAACTGAGCTGGACTTGACTATGCTCGTTCGCTTTATGTGAATTTAAGTGTTGTGTATTTTGTTTGTTACCTCTCCCGTGCTCTCATGTACAGTGGCTGCGAACTGTGTTTTGAATGTGTTGAAAGCTCAGTTTTCTGCCTCTGTGATACGGAAGTGCGTTTGTAGAAACGTCTGGGTACGGTAGCTTGCGGCTGCTAAAGTGCTAGCGGCCAACTTCATGCAAATCGTGTTACAAGTTTCAAAGATCACCCGTTTTTACCTGTCAGCTCAGAATTGAGAACCAAGCGTAAAGCTAATTCTTTCGGACAACTTATCGCGGCTGTATTGCTTTTGTAGGCAGTTAAAATAAGGCTTTTGCCAGCAGTATTTCCTCCTCTGTTTGAATTAGGTGGTTGTTTTAATTTTCAGAAACAAATTTATTTGATGTGTCGTCCTGCAAGAAAGTAAGGATGTTATAGGTTACCTTCAAGTATTGTACTAAATGACGGTAGTATTTTACTGCGAATTCAAATTGTAGTTTAACGTTTAGCTTTGCACTTGTCTGCGGAAGAATAAGAGAAAAAATATGGAGAAGGCAGAACGAAACAGGCTTGATATTTCTTTCGGGGGGGGGGGGGGGGGGGGGATGTACTTTATATTATGTCTAAAACCTTACGGCTGCTCGAAAAATATAGATTTCAAAATGGTCGGGTTATCTAAGACTTCACCAGGGTGATCTAAGACATCATCAAGCTCTTAATATTGATGCTTTAGAAACGAATTTAGTTGTAGGTTACAAGGTGAAGTAAGCACTGACTGAATAGAGTTTTCCGCTCATTTGGGAACGGTAATTGGTAACCGGGCTTACAGAACCGCCTACTGTTTGCCATAAGCAACAATTGTTGTCGATAATGAGCACATGTGGAAGGCATCCCAAGTAACTTGAGACAGAGAAAAAAACTCGAATTATAAAGCTATGTTGCGTAGTTTCCAAGTAGACACAGAAGAGCGAGAAATATGTGCAATATCTTTGTTCTGGACTCATTTCTAGCGCTGCATGCGAAGCGCGAAAATTATTTCAGGAGCCTGTGGCTGTAGATGCTCAAAGAGTTCGCTGTGATTAGCTACTTTCGAAGCGCCCGCACGGAAGTGACGTGGAAGTGACCAGACGGGGAGCACTACCTTAGTGCGCTAGGCTTCCAAACACATGCTCTCTCTGTGTTTGAATTTCCAGGGAGTATATCACACCCCCATCACACAACAAACATCGTTTCTGTGCACGTTCGGTTGAGAAATGCAGGCCAATGATCGTTTCTAAACTTAAATTGCTCTGCTCTTAGTATCACATATTCTGCGTGTCATACGCTCTGAATCTGATGAAACAACGCAGTTTTAGTGGTTATGCTGCAGTAAAGCAGGGAATACTGCTAATAATTCTGAAAAACCGCCAGTAACAATTTTTCAGTTTCGAACCCGCAACAGTATCCGTGTGTCCTACATTCATGGCTTGTTTTACATGGGACACCTTCTTTATGCATCTGGTTAAATATGTAGATCCCTAAACGCAACAGAGATGTGCGAAGAAGTGGTGGTTATTTAAATAAGTGTTTGTTAGCTTGTTAACAGCTGTTGCTAGCAGATGGGGTAGAAAAGCGGAAAGTTTACTTTTACCCCCTTCCTATAGACACTCAAGTTGAGCAAATATTGCAAGCTACAGCTAATTGCTTATTGACAATTAATTACAGGTATTTGGTAGAATTGGCGAAATGAAGATAGCTTCCGTTCTTATTGGTCATAAATTTCAACAGATAAACTAATAGCATTTGTTTCGAATGATGCGAGACACAGTGAAAGAGACAGGCAGACAAAGTAATAAACAGAGAGATTAAGACGCGAATACCCGGAGGCCCACTCTACACACGGGAAGACAGATTAGGGAGCTGAAAAAGAAAGAGCAGAGGGATGTGAATCCAATTCAGATGGCAACATATAGCCCGACCGCATTGTAGTTTATTCCGGAACCATGCAGAACGTCCGCACAGGACGTCTACAGTATAAGTTTCTAAGGTAGCAAAAATACAATACCTTCCAGGATGAAATGCGCTCACGTGGTGTCATTGTACGTTCTCAAAGAAAGTAAGCTGCAGGTAGGAATGCAGATCTTAACGCCTTTTTGTTGATACATATAATTCTTTATTGGTGGTGTAATATCTGGATTATTTTCGAAGGAAATGTGCAGAGTTTGAAGTTATGCCTTCTAATTTTCTGCCCATTGAAAAAATGTTCCGAGAGAGATATTCATGGTAGTCCAATAGACACGATAACATAGGCACTATAGACTCAGTTTTAATTACCACAGAGTTAAGTCGAATGTAGTCATAATGGGCAGCTCGTTGCTCGATACAGAAATTCTTGTTAAAAATATAGTCGTTGAGAGTTCTGCTTATTTTATGTCTGAAATTGTTTGCGCTGCACCACACCATGAAGGTATCAGAAGCTCGCATCGCATGTCTGCATTCTTATGTTGGCACTGGTTGCAAACGGATAATCAGGTTAGTAAGCTCCCAAAGAGGCAAAAACGATACCGCTCTTATACGAAGATCTGTACTTAACGGTTTTATGCGACGTTTTCGATTTCTAATCTATTGGAAGTTTCTCACATAAAGAAGCGTTTCTTCGATGTCAGATTTTTTGGTTGAAGTGATGTTCGTTACAGGATATTTAATTCAGGAAATGTAACTTCATTTGCTTACTGCAGAACATGTTCTGGTCCACATGCCAAGGTACTATTCCGCAAAATAGGGGCCAGTCAAGAGAGCGTCCTGCTGCCCTTTGGCGGCTCGAACCAAAAAGGGTTGAACCTGGAAGGAGATGACTGATTATAGCGACGAATGCCTTCTCAGGTTTTCAGCAGCGCCCAAGGAATGATGTCTCATATGTCGTGGAAAGGAAAGAATGACCGAAGAAGTTGACAAGAAAAAAAAAGAGCTTGAGTCGGCTGGAAAATTTTGAAACCGATGAAGTGCGGAGGTGCACCTACTGAGGAATCGGATGAAGTAATGAGTGATGTTAATTTAAGTGCGTTCAAATACTTCACAAAGAACTTAGTTATGTGTGAACGTTTTATTATAATGCGCGTGAGTGTAATATGGTAGTTCCTTTTGTACATATATTGCTGAATAATCGAGGTCCAGAAAGGAAGTTGTGTAGCAGTTACCAGCGTTGACGTATGTGCCCTTTTACTGTTAATCCGCTACAACCTGAATGTTATGCACAGATATTCAATTCTTTCACACATTGTCCTGCTATGGAGTTCAGCACGACGTTATACTCACCATTGTAGATTGTGCTGTGCTCAGGTTCGCGAGACTATACTAGAACCTTGCACAGTGCGAAACACTGAACGGATAGAACTATCACATAGTTGAAACTTATTGCTGTTGAGAATTGAAATGGAGTAGTGTATAACAGAAACCAAAGCACAGAAACCCTTATACCCGTTTGTATATACATAGGTTTTGCGGGTTACGTAGTCTGACAATAGGCCTGGGAACAAAAAGGAAATTTTACCTGTTTATAAAGGTATGAACAAAGCTCACATATGTTTACTGTGAAAAAAAAGCAGTGTTCTGGGATATGTGTCAAAGGTTCGAGAAATAGTTCATTTGAGCGCTTTGCGCTAATGGGTTAGCGCTCGTTGTTTTTCAATGTAGCAATTATCAAAAATATAGGCTGCTGTTGCTGGGCACAACTATTTCTTAGTTCAAGGAGGAGGGAATAATATTCCTGATAACACGCAAGAAGAAAAGTTTTGCATGTGAATAATGTCTGTAATTGCGAGACAACAACTAAAATATCCAAAAACTGAATACGGATACAATCGAGGGCTCGAAAAGAATGCAGCTGCGAATAAAATAAAAGAAACGGTCTAAGGAAAGTCTGCGTACAAAGAATGCACCTACCTCATGGCACAAACCATTACACTAAAGAGTGGAGCACGATCTACTCCGTGCTCAGTTTTCCCTGAGCCAGCTAATTAGGAATCACGTTACTTGTCGTGTATTACGACTATATGTAAAGGGGCGTCTGTTAAAGCTGTTGGTGCATTCATTATTCAGTAAATCTGCTAGTCAGACTAAATTTAGAAGATATGATTAACTGCTATTGCAAGGACACGACGATAAATTTGTGCAGGCAATCTTTTTTAAGAAGCCAAATTTATTGCAAAATTGTAGGGTCCTGCAATAGGAGCCAAAAACTGCAGGAATAAACGTTAGAAAGAAACAGCAAGGAGAGAAAGAGACGATCAGAGATAGCTCCACTGGTTTAGGGTGTACAGAAAAGCCAATAATTTCGATCACCATGATTCATACCGCTGTCCCAAAGGCTACTGTTTTTTTCTAAGCAATGGCTGAGAGACCACTCGTCTTCAAGTTATAACATGCTTGCCAATGTTTTTAAAATGCACCACTGTGCTAGCACAACAGTGGCAGAGCGAAATAACTGACCACTTGCATAAGCGAAAGCACTGCTCGCCTCTTAGACTTTGTGCGAGGAAAACCAAGTCATTTTCCTCTCAGAAAAGTGCACTCCATGTATTTCTTCCGGCAGGCGCCTTCTACGCATCCACCACAGACAGCACCCCAGCGGAGCAAGTTATTCTTTTTCCGAGGCCCCAGTTCAGGCAAAACAAAATTGTTACCCTCTTCCGCCTAGCGACTCTCCCTTTTTAGCAAATCAGGTACCGCGCAGTGGCAGTGCTGGAACAATCCATTGGCGAGCATATGTTCGCGGTCTGATGGGAATTCGTCCAGGTAAAATTTTGCAGCGTTTGTGCCAAATTATTCCTTCGCATAACTAAATAAATCAGCTGCGCAGCTGGAGCTGTCTATGCTTGTTTACAGATGTTTCCAGCGACAGGTATTTGTATAATAAAGCTTTGTTATTGATTATGTGTTTGTTGATTGTTTCAACACGAAGCTAAATGACGAAACATGGATTGCGTCTTCATGCTTGCACTTCACTCGAAGAACATCGCTAGTTCTTCAAGCGATAGGTTCTGCAGACCTACCAACCTGCGGATAGCTTTGTAACTTGCCGTTTCTATAGGGGTAAGGGCCGTGCTTGTTTTCGAAAATTTGGTGGGGTGTGGCCGTGATCAAAAAACGGCATTTTCCAGTTCAGTTTTCTTGCTCTGTTTTGGAGAAACTACTTTAATGTCCATCGCGGTTTGACTTTATCTCTTGCGCATAGTTTTAACTATACCTAGCGCCTCGTACTTCTCTCCACTGAATGCCTTCCTTCTTTTGTGTGCGTCGGTCACACTACCGGCGCACGCACCTGTTGCCGACGGTGAAGTCTCAGCCGGCTGCCCGCTTTTTGTGTATTTCGGCGTGTGCCACAAATCTTCAGTTTGAAAGCTGCATCGTACGTGGTTAAGCGCCTACTTCCCATCGGAAAGTGTCACCTTTGGCACACTGCCAGAACGGACGGCTCAATATGCAGCACAAATGTCAGTGATGTCTAACTACGTGCACGAAAATTTATGACCCTCACATATAGCACTCAGCAACCCCATGGTGCATGCTACAAAATGATAGTAATGATGGGAGCAGGCAACTGTCAGGAGGCCGTGGGGGAAGTCGGCAGCAAGAAAAAGCAGATCAGTAAGCAGTATCTAGCTGTAATCCCGTACATCTATAAGTTGTCCCACAATTTAAAGCAAGTTGCGAAGTGTAGTGACGTAAATGTTGTTTTCTCAGACCCTTGCAAACTTGCTAATGCTTGTACCCTGTTGACAAAGTTCAGCGCCAGTCCTGTTGTCTTGCGTTCGTCCTTGACTATTCGCACTGCTACTTTTATTGCGAAGCAATACTACTTTAGCTACCAACTCAGCCCGTTCCAGCGCGAGGCGGTGGTAGGCACCACTTGACCTTTGGCATGACCTTTGGCATGACGTCATACCATCTGTGTAAAAACGGGGCCCCATCTCGCGCCGTCGCAGCGCGAGGCTGGTAGGCACCAACGGCGGCCTAACTCTCGCTCCTCTCACCAGGGGCGCCGCGCGCGGAGTGACGTCATACCATCTGTGTAAAAACGGGGCCCCATCTCGCGCCGTCGCAGCGCGAGGCTGGTAGGCACCAACGGCGGCCTAACTCTCGCTCCTCTCACCAGGGGCGCCGCGCGCGGAGTGACGTCATACCATCTGTGTAAAAACGGGGCCCCATCTCGCGCCGTCGCAGCGCGAGGCTGGTAGGCACCAACGGCAGCCTAACTCGCGCTCCTCTCACCAGGGGCGCCGCGCGCCCAATAAAATAAAATAAAATACCAATAAAATAGGGGAATTTATCGTATTGCTTCGCAATTACCAGGCTTAACCAAGCTAAGCCACAGACATTTTTTTATCATGCAAACTGTCATCATCTGGCAGCTCCTAGGGGAAGGCGCCCGAGTTTTTGATTTCAGCCGATTTTTATATCAATTTATGGGCTCCCAGTTCGGGAAGAGCGGCCCATAGACGTCTGCGGACCTTAGCCGCGTAAGTACGGTATAATGTCACAAGCACAGTATGACCAACATTCTGTGACCGCATGTCGGAACGAACTCCCAGTTTTGCCGATGGTTTGAATAAGCACTATTTTTGAAGGGACAGCCGAAGTTACGTTATACTTTAAGTTACGTAATACTTGAGCACAGAAAAAAGAGTCAGTGATTATATCGGGTACCGCGCTCGATATCCGCGGGAGGAATCTTTTTAATGACACGATCCGTGCGCATGTTTGTGCTGACGCTCCATAGAGTTTATTTTAACAATTATATTGTTTTCACTTCGTGGTTTATATCATGCTAGTACTAAGAGTACCACATCCGAACTTTTGCTTCTTGAGGGCACTTTCCGGCCCACGTATTCTCTATCACCACCACTGGGCCGCTCATCGGTGTTGAAAAAAACCGGTGCACGAAAACTAATCAAAATAATGGACCGGATAAAAATACGCAGATGAAACCATAAAGTTGCACGAACACGAAAAAAAAGTAAAAGTGGAGATATAATTAATTAATGGACTTCTGAAGAACCCAAGGGCAATAATGCCTTACTCCTATAGGGAAGCGGAAATCTACCTGATCGATGCCATATCTCACGTGTGAGCACGCTACGGCTCGCGTTTCAGGTTACGGGTTTTAGCCTGAAAGCTCAGTGAATTCTTTTAACAGTAAGTAGGATAGAGACAGAATGAGTACCCCGATGGTCAGGTGGCTGTGGCGTTCGGCCGCAAAATGCGGTGTGCCGGTTCTCAATCGGGTCACGACAAATGCATTGCGGTGGTGTTAAAAAATAAAGCATTTCTTTGCCTTTCTTTTTTTGATTTCCTTTACATTATGGAACATTACCCGCAACAAAAGTTATCCGCAGTAATTTGCAGTTTTGTGTCCTGAAAGTTTGAGAATAATAGAGACAAACCTTTGAGGAAGAAAAAACTGACTTTCTTTGGAATCTTTTTTTAATTAGTAAGAGTTGTTCTCTTTATTTCAGCAAACCAAACATCGGCGTTGAAAACAATTAATTGTTTTGCGCAGCCAGTTATATCTCGGGGTAGTTGGCCATGGTGGCAATACCGCACAGATTGTCGGCGTTTCTGGCCATCCTTATGTAACCGTGTTCTCCCCACTCAGGCCCCATGCTGAAAGGGAATAGACATTAAGCAGTAATATTTACTCATGCGCGCATTGACCAGGATAGAAACTGATAATATCACACCAAAAGAAAACGGATCATAAGTCGAAAAGTGGCTTTACCTATTCTTGCATATCCAGTAATCCTTTCCGTTGTCCGTTCCGTAACCGACGACTAAAAGGGCGTAGTTGACGCTCGTGCTGCTGCATAGCGGATTATTATAGATGCCTAGAAGCCATAGGAACAGATTATTTTAAGTGTCTTAAAGTCATAAGTATAACAGCGCTACGGCTTGTGCCATAATTAAGTCAAGCTGAAAAACACAATCATGGTTAGCATCCTGCATACACAGTACTCTGGAGTAATACTGCAAATTCAACAAAGTTCTATTAGATAAAATATTGCCGAAGCATTGAGCTTACCTGGAGATCTTCGAGCGAAAAAAGTTGATAATCAGCCCAACAGTGAACGAAGGGGGAGACGCATTATGATGCAGACAAGAGAAGTGCTAACAACATTGTACTAGCCCACCTAACATATCAGGAAACCCTATGAAACGCTAGTTATTTTTCAGGAGGGTCGCTCTATGTCACAAGTTCAGTTGCCATAGTTTTTAAATGCCGATTATCATATTTTGTACAGTTTCTGAGATTTGTCGTTTGCCGTTGTCCAGAAAGAAGAGAAATCACTGATACCAAAAGCTTCATTTGAAAAACTATGAACACTAAGAGAGCATATGGATCCCAAAAAACTTCATGTTCACGATTGCTGCGCATACCTCCGTGAGAAAATATCTTTGTGTGCTAAAGAGATTCAAACCCAGCCCCTAAGGTTCTGAGGGCAGCTACTTTTAACTCTCGCCATACGCATAAATTTTGTGGTCGTGCAAGCTGTGTTTCAGATCGTGATTTGAGTGCAGTGCCCTAGACAACCCAAATTGAGCACGGCGCTGTAGTTTGACTAGGGTTAGCAACACACTTCACGAAAATAGAAATAACCTACTCAGTTTTTTGCAGCAACGTGTCTCCAATGTGTTCCTTTTCATTTTAGCGCTTTATGAAAACCCGCGAATTATGACAAAACAAAATTCGTAATCGCGCGGAAATTGGCAAACTTTATTGCTTTTTGTGCATCTTAATTTTGCCGAGAGCAGCCGCCACTGGTGTGTGTCTCTGAGGGCGTATTTTCTATTCTAGCTCTGCAAACCAAGAGACCTAAAATTGCCATTTCTAACGTCTGGTCTTGGTATGAAATGAGTTCTTGCGATTTTCTATTTGTACTGCTGCAGATATATACTGAAAAGTGATTTCAGGTCTTGGCAAGTAAGAATTTTACACAGAAGGTGACTGCAGGTAAGACAGCTTCAGATAAAACCCTTGATCTACGCTAACAGACTTTACCTTGGTCATACAGAAAGAAGTCATCGTTAGAAGCGTCGATTGCCACAGAAACTGGTCCCAGTGTGGCAACAACGCTCTGCAGCTGCTCCTCAGACCCTTGAGGTACGGTGTCGTACTTGCTTATCTTCGCGCCGACGGCGCCTCGGTCGAATGTGCATGGCATCGTCTAGAAGAAAACAAAAGAAGTATGAAAACTTGCGATGCAGGCAGATTGGTCTGGCTTGCGATCGCGACTGAGCTCCAAGTCAAGGTTGAGGTGACTGAGAATGTGGATGTGCTGTGCTTGCCACTCTAAAAAATAAGCCTGCCTTTTATTGCGATTTCCTGCACAGTCTTGGTTGTACGACGGATTGCGGGTAAGTGAGCCACCCTCCTCTACGGCGACGGAAAGCCAACCGTTCATTTTTGCCACTGATCGAAGAAAATACTTTTGAGGTTGGACTTTAGGTTTATAATTAACTCTTTAATCCCCGAAGGACAAAGAAAATAAGAAAAAATACTTCCACGTTTTTCTAGCTAATGCACCAGCATTCAAACACCATATTAAAAAATTTCTGGCGCCGCAAAAGTGACGGAAATCGGTTTATCGAGAATTTATAACTACGGAAATGCAGTCCATTTTGTCGGAAATTCAGTCATTCAGCCACCGCGGTGGCTCAGTGGTTATGGTGCTCGGCTGCTGACCCGAAAGTCGCGGGTTCGATCCCAGCCGCGGCGGTTGAATTTCTTTGGAGGAGAAATTCTAGAGGCCCATGTACTGTGCGATGTCAGTGCACGTTAAAGAACCCCAGGTGGTCGAAATTTCCGGAGCCCTCCACTACGGCGTCTCTCATAGCCTTAGTCGCTTTGGGACATTAAACACCATAAACCAAACCAAACCAGTCCATTTTGTCCAGCTATACGGAATTCTGTGAAGGAGTAAATGAAAGGTCTCCTGCCACCTCAAAAGCCTAGAGGCAGTAGATAAATCTTCATCCAGCATTGTCTACTTGTTATTCCAACAGCAGAAGTCCCAAAATGAGAGACGAGCTGTTAAACACAATCTCAAAGTAGTTCATTTGTGCTCCCTTTTTGTTTAAACAGCGTCCTGCCTGTGACGTCAAACATTCACATCGGTAAGCGTAGGTTACTGAGATCACGTTAACACGAAGCTTCGTATGCGAACTCCATGCACTCAAGTGTACAGGCGGGCAAATTATATGTCGCGAATTTGCGACTCTGAAGAAAAAAGGGTTAACTGGCAAACAACGGGCACTTTTGCTGAATTTGTTCATAGCTCCAGGCTTCCTTTTGAAGGTCTAGAGAGAACAGGGTGCGTTATTAAAAAATGAAATAACCACACCTCAAATCAAAAGACAGAGACAGGAAGGAAAATAATACAAAAACGTGTGAAAGAACTCATTCCTGAAGTCATTATATAAGAATAATTTTCGAGCACTATGACATGCGGCGTTTCGCCGTGGAGGTTCATTTAAGTTTAAGTGGTAACTAGCTCGGTCAATATCTAAGGTGACGAGCCGAAGGCTGTTCTTTTAAGTTTTTGAAATATTTTTAGCTTGCATGAACAAAACATATGGCGGCTATTAGGAAGAGAGGAGATTAATAATCAAGGTCGCGGAAGTTAACTACATGATTGTTCCCCATAGAAAATCGCGAAACCTTGAAGTAAACGCAGAGGATGTTAAGTACGCTCAAGTAATGTACTCAAGCGAGAGAGAACTACACCGAACTAAACAATTTTTTTCTATCCCGCAACTCCTTGGTCATTATGAAATAAAAAAAGGGCGTTCTCGCTCTTATGCTTGTACTAACCTTCCCAACAAAAGGGTACAGCTGCTCGAGGTCGATGCCGCCATTGTTGATGATGTATTCAAATGCCTGATCCACTCTTCCTCCTTCGCAGCCTAAGTTGCCGAAGTCTTGCGAGCAGTCAATAAGATTCTGCTCGCTGAGTTCAAGCAATTTTCCTGCCTTGATAAGGTTATGGCTTTCTACTGCTCCCACCTGTGAGTCACGTGCAAGAGAATGTTACACATAAACAAGTTGAAGTTAGTCACGCTTAGGACAAGTACGGGATCCCTCCACCATTGTACAGTAAAGGCGCACGAGTCACTAGTACTGGCCATCTTACAGCACTTAGTCAGTGGAAAGAAAAATGACAATGGCCTGAGGGGTTATTCCTCCTTTCAAATTCGAATAAAGAAAAGTGCACCCATAATGAGAGAAAGGCCAAAAACACGACAAAAGGGTGCGGAAATCTAAGATAGCTGCTTGCATGCAAGGATGGCAGGCCGTGTCGAGTCTTTAGACTTGCAAGAACATAAGATGTCAGTAGAATATTAGAATCTTTCATACGACTTCAGACCAGGTCTGAAATGTACCCAGTATTTTGTTATCTGCTTCTTGCTTGCTCAAGAGCTAAGAAGATGATGGTAACTTTAGCCGGCTGCTCCATATTTGCTTAGTATCGTATAGCAGCTGGTAAATTTGAGGTAAGCAGGGAGACAGGACAATGCGCTGACGCTAAGCCGCGTGCATTATTCTGAAACTTGAAAAAATGTAGGCGTAGATTAAAGGAGGAAACTAATTAAACGAAAAAAATATTACGACAGATGCAAAAATTCGGTTTTTCGAAAAGTGATATTTGGCACACCCCCTCAAATTTGTTTCCCATTCCTTAAACGGCTTTAATTTCATTCAACAAAGATAAAAAAAGAAACTAACTCTGTCTCTCAGAATTATATCATTGCGAAATATGTTGTGCAGAGCATGTAAAACCAACTACCCCAGCAATTCGCCTTTAATAAACTCCCGCGCATTTAATGTTTATACCTGAACCGTTTCGCGCTTATCGAATATTGGTATGCACCAACACTGTTTGTAGTGGCCAACCGAGGGGCGGTGCACGGAGTTTTGAAGAGAAAGAATGTGGCTGCGCAATCTAACATCAGTACAGCGGCAGGTAAAAATATGCAACGAGTTTTGCAAAATGGTCTCTACAAATGCCGATGTGATTGAACGGAGTGGGGACGATTATGTGTGGCCATGAGAGATTTAGAGTATTTTACTGAAGAAAAAAGAACAAACGTAGGATTACTTTACTACAAACTTACATGACAGTATCAGACCTACTTACTGCACTGAAAGCCCAAGTTGCGAGACATGTTCCTTGCGTTTTGACCGGAGTCACTGCCCCTTTGTCTCTCCAGTCGAACTTGTCAGGAAGCTCAGATATGTTCAGCGGTGGTGAAGACAATTTGGGATCCTGAAATCTCTTTCGCGCATCGTATATGCTTTTACAATGGTTTTCATTTTTCATCTCGCCAGGGAGCTGCAGGTACCGAGAGAGGGAAACATATCACATTGTCGTTAGAATATGACCCAAAAGAAAAGATTGACGGAAATCAGTGTGATAAGTCTTGATTTGAGGCTCGCTCACTTAAAAATATCTTGAATTCACTTTTTTGGATTTTTCGTGGGTGTAACCAAGCATTTTTTGTTAGACTCTTGCTATTGCAGGGTTTAAGGCCGTTAACTGCGCCGTTTAAGAGATCTATAATGCGCGTCATTGAGCTATATCTTTTATGAAGCGTTTGCGGCAATAATAGCTATGAATAACTTTGATATTCGTCGTATAACGCGCAATGAGAAAAGCAAAATGGTGAATATAGTATTGCAAGAACATCTTTGTTTGGAAATGCTGGACTTAAACAAAATACAGTGCTGCGGCAATGAGCCCAACGGCAAGGACGAAAAAAAAAATTACTATTTGATCCCTGCGCGCGATCTCGATGCCCAGATCTTACTGCGAAAGCACTAATCCGGAGGTTCAGAGCCTGGCAGAACTGTCGAGTGTATGTTTGTGCAGAAGGCTGGGTTAGCGTGAGCTCTCCGTCCGAGCTCATTCACCTTTTTTACGCAGCACAAATCTGTGCTTTCGTGCCGATTCAAGTGTTGCAAACGTTCTTTGTAGTTTTTGTTTATAATAGGTGATTGCGTGCAGGGAGACTCCGGCTTGTTACAAAATTTCTGCTGGCTCGAGGAAAGCGTCTTTGCAGGATACTTTAATAATACTTCAATAAGGACAGAAATTAGGAAATTCTGTATCTCATGCTATTTGTTAAACATCGAAATACACCACAGGCTTGCTCCCGGAAAAGAGGTGCACCCAAGAGGAGACTACAAACCATGTCAGCAAATTCATTTACTGCAAGTGCGTAGGTGATTTGTCCTCTGGCATACTTTTCATTGTGTTTCGCTATATTCAAGATGTTTCGAAAAAACGTGCTCTTTCTTTGTTCATCTTCAAGCAACGATGCGTACGTTTTGTCTGCAAAGAAATGAAGAAGCAATTGATTTGGCGGAGAACGCTCAGAAAAAAAGAAGAGAAAATAAAAATTTCAGAAGTGATGTCCATCCTGTAGATAGCCTCCCAACTACCATAATGGTAGAAATTTGAAAGTTTTGTAAATTTCGTTGCCGTGTTTTTACGTCACTGTGGCAAACTACAGCGTCTTACTGTATTTCAGCTTGAAGGAAATCCACTGGTCATCTGAGTCTGCAGTATTCGCATGTAAGGTGGCTGTAGCTGTTAACCAAATTAAAATCCACCACTGCGTCATGAATCCTGGTTGCCTCGTCCAAGCCTGGAATAGATATGAATGTGATGCTGTGCATGGATCCGAAAATAATTGTTTCATAAAAAAAACCGCAGTTTTTTTCCTAATAGAAAGAATGTGTGTTTTTTGTAACATTCAAAGCAGATCTTCAATCGGCTACTAGCAAAGATAACAATTTGCCCAGCAACATATCTTAACAAAGATGAATTGTTAACTGAATCCGAGACAAAAAACAAGGCTGAATTATAAAGTTTTGTGGAAAGCACTTAGAATTACGACATCCTAGGTTCATAAAAGTACTAAAGAGATAATAAATATCCGTTTATAAGCATCTGCCTGTATAAAAGAATTTACAGGTGGCCGCCGCGTTGGCTCAGTGGTTATGGCGCTCGGCTGCTGACCCGAAAGGCGCGGGTTCGATCTCGGCCGCGGCGGACGAATTTCGATGGAGGCGAAATTCTAAGGGCCCGTGTGCTGTGCGTTATCAGCGCACGTGAAGAACCCTAGGTGGTCAAAATTTCCAGAGCCCTTCACTATGGGTCCCTCATAGCGTGAGTCGCTTTGGGTCTTTATCGTTAACTCTCCATAAACCATAAATCATAAATAAGCAGTCACAGGTGTTCTTTCTCGCGGCAAAATAGTTAACACGCTCATCACGCTTTGCTAAAAAAGACTGGACATGTGTATACACCTGTTAAAGTGAATTCAAAAGAAATATTTGGCTTTGAAATGGACATTGCTTTTCCGTCTTCATGAATGCCACGGAATTGAGCGTTGTGGCACAAACAAAGTGCCTTTTACTCAGCTGTGTAATAGACATACATATCGCCATTTTGATCTATGGCAATGCGGTAAATCATTCAAGTGGATGTATGTCCACAAAATTTTGTCAAAGGCTTTGTGTACAGCCGGCAGCTGAAGAAGGAGCATAAATTCTCATTGCAGGATTAAGAAGGGTATATGCTTGGGCTTGTTGGTTCATATTTGAAAGGTAAAAACGTAGCGCAAAGAAACAAGGACACAGAAAGACGGACGACACACGGCGCGAACTTCCAACAATGGTTTATTTCAGAAAGGAAAGGTCGATACACGACCAACATGCCGTCAAACCATGCGCTAGCAAAGCGTATCAGCCAGATATGCGAGCTCTTTTGCCAGCAACGAAACAGAGGGGGTACTAACACAATCATCTTTCAAAAGTGATATCCATTCCGCTTCTTTGATTTCTCGTGTCAACCGGTTATTGTGCACCTTTAGAACCATACATTGTTCAAGAAGCGGTATGTCGTGACACCCATGGCAGTGGGCTGACAACCCTTTTCCACTCATATCATCTTCGTCACGCCCATGCTCTCGAAGCCTATCATTCAGGCATTGTTGGAAGTTAGCGCCGTGTGTCGTCCGTCTTTCTGTGTCCTTGTTTCTTTGCGCTACGTTTTTACCTTTCATGATTAGGAGTAGCATGCTTTCTACGAAATATATAATTCTTACGCACAAGATATGTAAGCACTGCGGCAATGTGCCTCTTCAGTTTCTGAAATGTTATATTTAGTACCGCTGACACAATCGATGTGGACGTCCACTTTACTCCAGAGAGACTCCGAGGTTAACTGTGCATTTCGGAGCTTTAATTTCAGACCTTCTCCGGTATAATTTCGAATATTGCATCGTTAAACGTGGTGAAAGCGCTTGTAGGCTCATTAAAGACCGTTAGAAAATGTTTGCCTCTAGACCGACTAAAAAGCCTGTGCAAAGTACATAAACAAAGTCATATGTTCGGTGACTGATTATGCGGTTGTATGGCCAGTGTGCGAAAGCAGAGAGGAAGAGGATGATGTCCCGGGCCCAAAACGCGTCAAAGGTGTGGGCTCGACATTCGGCTTGCAGAGTCGGTGTAAAATACGTCCCTGTCTAAAATACCTCTAATGGTTCTGTAATGACTTTGCATAGTCTCCAGCAGATGTTCAACTCTCGAGGGCCGTACACACACCATGCTGTGCAACGCCTCGTGGGAGATAGCTCCTGAAAAACCACTGACCTTCTTTTCTTTGCACATGTTTACATTATTATTTTCATAAAAATTGGCCCTAACTGCAGGATAGTCACAGGATGCGAGA
This sequence comes from Amblyomma mixtum, assembly GCF_055824585.1. Taxonomy (NCBI): domain Eukaryota; kingdom Metazoa; phylum Arthropoda; class Arachnida; order Ixodida; family Ixodidae; genus Amblyomma; species Amblyomma mixtum. The sequence continues at coordinate 59,405,256 of NC_143013.1, read as the reverse complement.
CAGTTGCGAAATATCTTTTACTTAAATCTTTAGTAAAAAGCTCAGGCTTCCAGTGGAGCAAAATTTCGTAATACGCTACGGCCTAAGAACCTATCTAGCCAAATGCACTCGAAGTCATTGGCGATATGTGACAGATTTACATATTTTTCTTCTTTAGGGGGGGGGGGGGGATGAGGGACTCCTGACAGAGCATATAACAACGTATAACAAATGAGTGATCCGTATACTATAAGAATTTTGATATTAAGTTATGGTTTAGTGCTAAATTGTGATAGAGCAAAATGTCGCCAAGAACTACTTTTTGCACTCCTATAATTAGACAAGCTTTTTATTTTTCCGTGCACTCACACGGTATTGCCCACCGATAGCCAAACTTTGCGTTTCCCAAGCAGCACAAAGTATAGAGCTATAAGCAAACCAATTTCTGTAGGCAGTCGACTCTGCATTGATATTTATTTATTTCAGACACTGTCAATCCCATTGGGATTTTTACAGGATGGGCACATAGTAAGGTACAAATCAAATACAAATGGAATGGTACACATTAAAAAAACTGTTATTTGCAAGTAATTACATGAGTATGGGAAAAAAAAACACAGATAACAGAAAATAAAACACATAACGAAAGAGCATTTTTCACAGAAAAGGGTGCAATTTTATACATTGTAAGTAATATGTTCATACAGATGCTGTTATATGCAGTGATACGAGTGGTGTGTTGTACATTTATAAACATGATTTAATTATCTATTTAATTATCGCACAACTGTTCTTCTACCAGAGTTACAAATTTCTGCAAAGATGTATTAATAGAGATAGAGGGGTTCAAACTATTCCATTCTTTTATGGCAAGCGGGAAAAATGAATATCTGAAACAGTCGGTCCGGAATGCGTACTCTCTAAGGGTTAATGGGTGCGGAATGACAGATACTGTGCTCGCCACAAGTTGCGAGGAGAGAAAGAGCCAAAAGCGGTTTACTGGACGCATTATCCCGTTGACACCCCGTCGATAACTCCTGTTGAACTGTGGGCACTGCTACATTCGGCCGTATACATGATGCGGACACAATGCGCATCTCGTTGCGTTCATCGAACACTCGGTGATTATTTGAAACCATTTTTCCGAACGATTTCGAAACAGGCTTCCTCTGTACTTCCTCCGTACAACTGGCATAATGTACTTCTCTGTACATTCAGCCAGTTGTCTTTATAAGGAAGTCGTACCTGCGGATGGACATGAAAGCTAAGAAAACGTCCTCTTTATTCGTGCGAGTTGCCTGTAACTCGGCCCTCAAAAGTTTAAAGATGGTCAAGTATGCCGTCACAAAGTGCTTAGTTTTGGCATGACGTCGACTAAAGACGCCATATTAGTGGGTCTTTCCAAGTACTTCTCACTGCGTGCGCCTAGCTGGCCAACAGTACACGTTACGAATACCTGAGTCCTATATAAGTGGAAGTTTTCACCGTGAGGCATTAGAATGCAGCGTCAAGCAATTATTGATGTTCACGTTCTCGGAAGCTTGAGTTGGGTAGACTGAAGATTTCTCCTATCGGTTAGTCAGGTGCACATTACGGTGCCTCAGCGGAAGCTTGGGAGGAACCCACATTGCCGTCATTAAACACCCAGTTAATTGCGAGCGTGAAAAACCGGCTACATTGATCAAATAACGCTGTAAAGATATACGGGCATCTAACGATTTTCTGCGCATCAAGGTTGCCGCGTTTATTGAGGGTATGGCAAGCTGCTCAAGGTTCAACATATTATTTCTGTAACGTATTTCGCATGCCGTTCTCTTCTCGCTACAGGCACTGTTCTGACAAGCTTCCTGACATATATAAATGTGGCACATTTGTGCGGAGCGAAATCAAAAGCAAAAACTTTCGCACTGGCAATTTACTTGCTCTTCTCAGGCTGCTCAGTTTCACTTTTCCGTAAAAATGGCGTTTTGCCGTTTTCTTTACACACAGTTCATTGCGACAGAGTTTGAACGTAAAAGGTGTGTTCGTAGCGCGAAAAGGTGCCACAACAAAATATTCAAAACGGCAAACAGATGGCGCTGGAGCCTACTTCGGTCCAACTAGATGCTTTCATCGTCACGGGTGCACAATTTACGCGATGAAAATAATAAGAAAGAAAAGACGATTCACGCTAACGGAAACTTACCCGGGAACGCACGTCTTCCTAGAGAAGAGGAAAAGTCAGATGATCGCAATTATCTTCCAACAGTTATCAGTTGCAGATATTTTTGCCGAAAACAATAGCCCTGACAGATCATGCCATCCTGTTGATAAGCTGCACAATGCGTAGCACGCAAAAGTGTTACAGCACGTTGCTATCCGGGATAAAAAGGCCATTTTACAGCGAGTTGTGCAGTCTATGTTCATGCAGGTTGCCTGAAACTAATTGACTGTTAGCGCATGCCTAACGACAGGACTTCCCGGCATATTTCCTTAAATCGGCTTCTATAAGCATAACAGAAGCATATATATATTCGGGTCACTGTGAACAGCAGCATACGAAATTGATTTCATGTTTCGCAGGCTTCCATTGAGTGATGTAGAAATTTTTCTCTTTAGTTTTGAAATTAACAAACGAGATTAGCGCGTTGCACCTGACAGTACATGATCAATGTAGATCCTATATTTGAAGTCGAATGTGCAGTTATTTGACACAGCTCTTTTACCACCAGCCCGGCAAGAGTCAATTTAGCCAAGGATAAGGCGTCAAAGGCAGGAGCGTAGCCATAAAGTCGGAATGATAAGAGGTACGTTTGGCTTGAACGCATCATAACGCAAATGTGGTCATACTGGCATTTTTACTCGGCGCACGAGTGAAAACATTGAGTGGACAAAGTGGGACAAATGGTTTTTTTGAAATCGAGAGCCGCTATTGGCGAGGAAACCGAGCGGACGCTTGTGTGTCCGCGTACCAACATCGAGGACTCGTTAAAGGGAAAGGCATGGAGAGCGAAGACATAAGAAAAGGTGAAGTAACCGTCTCGCTCTCGGTAGGCACTTTAACCATTTAAATCGCGACCTTAGGTAAGGATGAAGGTAGGAGTGAAAGAAGGGAGAGAAAACGGTGTTGAGAAATGCAGCCGAAAAAAATCTGGCTGCATTCTTTACGTGCACTGACATCGCAGAGCACATTGACGACATAAGCCTTTCGCGCCGATAAAAACATATCGCTACAGTAAGGATTTTATCTCGCGCCGTTCTGCGCAGAAGTTGAACTAAGTAGAAGACGGTGCCACGACAGTATTGATGTTAGAGTGGACACGTATAACGCTGAACAAAAAAAAAAACCATAAACACTCGCAGTGTTTGACTTGGCGTTTGGAATGGGCCTTCGTGGAATTCATTAAAAAAATTTAGCAAATCATGTCAGCTATCGCAAGACTTTTATATTGGTTGTGCAGTAATTAAATGGGGGGGGGGGGGTGTCACAGTGGCTTCACTGTGTATTGACCGTGTGTCAGTGCGTGCAGAGCTTCGGCAGCCACCCCTATTTCTTTGCTGGATTATGCAGGGATCAGTGATTTTTTCATGTAGGTAGCCATTTTGTAATTCGCGCAGAATGCTGCCTTTGAACCCCGTACTTGACACGTGATTTCGAACAATCCGTGCAATGAATAGAAAAAAAATGGCAGCTGATTTGAGTAGTTAGGCCAAATTCAAATATCTGCGGTAGCAGGGTATGTTTCGCAATTTTTGCCTCATTAAACGTAACTACGCTAAGTGTTTGCGTGGCGCGTAATCTTTAAAAAGGTGAGAAACCTGCAATATAGGCGACGTGAACTTGTGACGGCACACCTGCCAGGTGTGTACATATATGCACTTGCACCTGGGAAGGTTGCCTCCTTCCAGAAGCAGGATTTAGGCAAACACAGAACGGCTGAATGTGGGAAATGACAAATATAAGAGCTGGCGCATTAAAAGCTGTGTCAGTCAGTCTTGTGTGCAATAGTATGAGTAGGGATGAAATATGTAAAGCATGTTGATTTGTATTCGCTTTTAACAAATGTGTTTTTTGCAGCCACTGAGTTATTGGTAACTACCATTTCCTGTAAGAGACGTGGTGCTGTTCTACGAAATCAGGCCACTTTCTTGGCGCCATAATCGTATCTTCAGGAATGTGCTCTGCTTCATAAGCTCACAGTGAGGCGTAGGCTCTTGTTTCGACCCTGAGCTCGGCTTCCAAACGCTGTCTCTGCGGTACACAGCGCACTCACGTATTGGCTACACTACGACTTATCGCCGTGGAATCTGCCTAAAATTTTCTCTTTATTTTATTTGGAATATTGAAGCCTGATATTTTTCACTTCCATCCTGTGAGAATCAACAAACATGATAAACCAGACAATGTCACCTTTCTGATTCACCTGTACAAGTTTACTCTCGCGTGGTTTCTAGCTTTTCTTGCAGAAGTACATTTAATAATTGTCCTTGGCACATGGTCGCCACAGGGAAACAATTCAGAATAGAGAATGGAGCCACGATTAATTCTAATTTCAGATCATGTTCAGGGAATCCTGGAAAACCTGCACATCGCTGACAGCCTATCGGGGACCTTGCTGCTTTCGTCGTGATTATATATGCAGGTTTCAGAAGCTCAGAAATCTGGAATGATTACTAGAAAAAAGAGGAGCGGGGGACTGGTGACCACACTCAGTTATGAAAACTTGGCTGGTGCGATAAAAAAGTTAAACGCGAAAGATGTCAAGTCCTGTTTAAGAACATCGAAGCGGTAGTAAAGACGTAGACTGACTGCAGAACAAATGCGGAAGGAATCACGATATCACCCCACCAATTTGTAGTAAGGAAAATCTCACCTCGATGAATCACTTACACTCTCTCAAACATGTAACAGAATCATTCCTGCTGACCGGTGCGAGGAGATGGTGCTCACATTCAACGCAGGCATAATTATGCCTATTTAAAGGGAAGCTGAAGAGATTTTCGAATTCATTAAGATGCTCACGCATGGATGTGGGAACCTTAAAAATCATGCGGGTGAAATTTTTTTCCAGATTAATCACTTAGGAGCGACGTAATCGCCGTTTAAAATTGCGCGGTAGCTCCGCCCCCCGCTGTCCGCCGAGCGCTGCTGATGACACTGACGATGCGAGCCGAAACCGGAAACCGTTTGGTGGTGACGTAAACATTGGTGTTGCGCCGCCTCGCAGCCTCCGCGACCGTGCTTGTTTCTGCGTGCGTGCCATCGTAAGCTGCTTCGATCTGCCGTGTGTTTCTGTATTCGTGCGTTTTTATGTTTGTGGTGACGTACAGAAACGTGTGCAGCATCGAGTGAAGCGGTGGACCACCATGCCGGCGTTCTGTGCAGCCTTCGGCTGCACTAACACCAGCGGCCGCGACGATGTGGTCTTTCATTACTTCCCGCAAAATAAAGAGCTTTCCGCGAGGTGGGTCGCTGCTGTGAAGCGAAGGGATTTCAAGCCCTCAAAGACTACAGTGCTATGCTCTGACCACTTTCATGATGAAGACTATAACCAGAGCCTGTCGATAATGCGTTCATTGGGCCTGTCAACAAAGTCAGCTCGACTGAAACCCGGCGCAATACCGTCTGTCTTCGCGCACAGGAGCTCGTCACCGCCACCGAGGCCAGCTTTCGCTAAAAGGAGGAAGCTCGAGGTAAGAATTTGTGTATTAACTCTATGAGAATTTGACTGCGCTAATCGGTGTTCTGTGTAGTGTATGGCGCGTAATTTCGTGGATGCAAGACTTTCGGTAGTAGTGAGATGAACGGCGCTGGAATGAGAACGTCAGGACGGCAGCAAACTGCAGCTTACAAAATAAGTG